>NC_083439.1:3215430-3292930 GCF_020745735.1 Hemiscyllium ocellatum
TAGGGCAGCGGGGGACAATATTAATCAGGGCAACAGGGGACAATATTAATCAGGACAGCGGGGGACAATATTAATCAGGGCAACACGGGACAATATTATTCAGGACAACAGGGGACATTATTAATCAGGGCAAAAGGGGACAATATTAATCAGGACAACAGGGGACAATATTAATCAGGGCAGCTGGGGACAATATTAATCAGGACAACAGGGGACATTATTAATCAGGGCAACAGGGGACAATATTAATCAGGACAACAGGGGACAATATTAATCAGGGCAGCGGGGGACAATATTAATCAGGACAGCAGGGGACAATATTAATCAGGGCAACAGGGGACATTATTAATCAGGGCAACAGGGGACAATATTAATCAGGGCAACAGGGGACAATATTAATCAGGGCAACAGGGGACAATATTATCCAGGACAACAGGGGATAATATTAATCAGGGCAACAGGGGACAATATTAATCAGGACAGCGGGGGACAATATTATTCAGGACAACAGGGGACATTATTAATCAGGACAGCAGGGGACAATATTAATCAGGGCAACAGGGGACAATATTAATCAGGGCAACAGGGGACAATATTATTCAGGGCAACAGGGGACAATATTAATCAGGGCAACAGGGGACAATATTATCCAGGACAACAGGGGATAATATTAATCAGGGCAACAGGGGACAATATTAATCAGGACAGCGGGGGACAATATTATTCAGGACAACAGGGGACATTATTAATCAGGACAGCGGGGGACAATATTAATCAGGGCAACAGGGGACAATATTATTCAGGACAACAGGGGATAATATTAATCAGGGCAACAGGGGACAATATTAATCAGGGCAACAGGGGACATTATTAATCAGGGCAGCAGGGGACAATATTAATCAGGACAACAGGGGACATTATTAATCAGGACAACAGGGGACAATATTAATCAGGGCAACAGGGGACAATATTAATCAGGGCAGCAGGGGACATTATTAATCAGGGCAGCAGGGGACAATATTAATCAGGACAACAGGGGACATTATTAATCAGGACAACAGGGGACAATATTAATCAGGGCAACAGGGGACAATATTATTCAGGACAACAGGGGATAATATTAATCAGGGCAACAGGGGACAATATTAATCAGGACAACAGGGGACAATATTAATCAGGGCAACAGGGGACAATATTAATCAGGGCAACAGGGGACAATATTATTCAGGACAACAGGGGATAATATTAATCAGGGCAACAGGGGACAATATTAATCAGGGCAACAGGGGACAATATTAATCAGGGCAACAGGGGACAATATTATTCAGGACAACAGGGGACATTATTAATCAGGGCAACAGGGGACAATATTAATCAGGACAACAGGGGACAATATTAATCAGGACAACAGGGGACAATATTAATCAGGGCAACAGGGGACATTATTAATCAGGGCAACAGGGGACAATATTAATCAGGACAGCGGGGGACAATATTAATCAGGGCAACAGGGGACAATATTATTCAGGACAACAGGGGATAATATTAATCAGGGCAACAGGGGACAATATTAATCAGGACAACAGGGGACAATATTAATCAGGACAACAGGGGACAATATTAATCAGGGCAACAGGGGATAATATTAATCAGGACAACAGGGGACATTATTAATCAGGACAACAGGGGACAATATTAATCAGGGCAACAGGGGACAATATTATTCAGGACAACAGGGGATAATATTAATCAGGGCAACAGGGGACAATATTAATCAGGACAACAGGGGACATTATTAATCAGGACAACAGGGGACAATATTAATCAGGGCAACAGGGGACAATATTATTCAGGACAACAGGGGATAATATTAATCAGGGCAACAGGGGACAATATTAATCAGGACAACAGGGGACAATATTAATCAGGGCAACAGGGGACAATATTAATCAGGGCAACAGGGGACAATATTATTCAGGACAACAGGGGACAATATTAATCAGGGCAACAGGGGACATTATTAATCAGGACAACAGGGGACAATATTAATCAGGGCAACAGGGGACATTATTAATCAGGACAACAGGGGACAATATTAATCAGGGCAACAGGGGACATTATTAATCAGGGCAACAGGGGACATTATTAATCAGGACAACAGGGGACATTATTAATCAGGGCAACAGGGGACAATATTATTCAGGACAACAGGGGACAATATTAATCAGGACAACAGGGGACAATATTAATCAGGACAACAGGGGTCATTATTAATCAGGGCAACAGGGGACATTATTAATCAGGACAACAGGGGACATTATTAATCAGGGCAACAGGGGACATTATTAATCAGGGCAACAGGGGACAATATTAATCAGGGCAACAGGGGACATTATTAATCGGGGCAACAGGGGACAATATTAATCAGGGCAGCAGGGGACATTATTAATCAGGGCAACAGGGGTCATTATTAATCAGGGCAACAGGGGACATTATTAATCAGGACAACAGGGGACATTATTAATCAGGGCAACAGGGGACAATATTAATCAGGGCAACAGGGGACATTATTAATCAGGGCAGCGGGGGACATTATTAATCAGGGCAACAGGGGACAATATTAATCAGGGCAGCAGGGGACATTATTAATCAGGGCAACAGGGGACAATATTAATCAGGGCAGCAGGGGACATTATTAATCAGGGCAACAGGGGACATTATTAATCAGGGCAGCAGGGGACATTATTAATCAGCGCAACAGGGGACAATATTAATCAGGGCAGCAGGGGACATTATTAATCAGGGCAACAGGGGACAATGTTAATCAGGACAACAGGGGACAATATTAATCAGCGCAACAGGGGACAATATTAATCAGGGCAGCAGGGGACATTATTAATCAGGGCAGCAGGGGACATTATTAATCAGGACAATAGGGGACAATATTAATCAGGACAACAGGGGACAATATTAATCAGGGCAGCAGGGGACATTATTAATCAGGGCAACAGGGGACAATGTTAATCAGGACAACAGGGGACATTATTAATCAGGGCAGCAGGGGACATTATTAATCAGCGCAACAGGGGACAGTATTAATCAGGGCAGCAGGGGACATTATTATTCAGCGCAACAGGGGACAATATTAATCAGGGCAGCAGGGGACATTATTAATCAGGACAACAGGGGACAATATTAATCAGGGCAGCAGGGGACAATATTAATCAGGGCAGCGGGGGACAATATTAATCAGGACAACAGGGGACAATATTAATCAGGACAGCAGGGGACATTATTAATCAGGGCAACAGGGGACAATAATAATCAGGACAGCAGGGGACATTATTAATCAGGGCAATAGGGGACATTATTAATCAGGACAACACGGGACAATATTAATCAGGGCAACAGGGGACATTATTAATCAGGACAACACGGGACAATATTAATCAGGGCAGCGGGGGACAATATTAATCAGGGCAGCAGGGGACATTATTAATCAGGACAACAGGGGACAATATTAATCAGGGCAGCAGGGGACAATATTAATCAGGGCAGCGGGGGACAATATTAATCAGGACAACAGGGGACAATATTAATCAGGGCAACAGGAGACAATATTAATCAGGGCAGCAGGGGACATTATTAATCAGGACAACACGGGACAATATTAATCAGGGCAACAGGGGACATTATTAATCAGGGCAGCAGGGGACAATATTAATCAGGACAGCAGGGGACAATATTAATCAGGACAACACGGGACAATATTAATCAGGGCAACAGGGGACATTATTAATCAGGACAACACGGGACAATATTAATCAGGGCAGCGGGGGACAATATTAATCTGGACAACAGGGGACAATATTAATCAGGACAACAGGTGACAATATTAATCAGGGCAACAGGGGACAATATTAATCAGGACAACACGGGACAATATTAATCAGGGCAACAGGGGACATTATTAATCAGGGCAGCAGGGGACAATATTAATCAGGACAGCAGGGGACAATATTAATCAGGGCAACAGGGGACAATATTAATCAGGACAACAGGGGACATTATTAATCAGGACAGCAGGGGACATTATTAATCAGGGCAACAGGGGACAATATTAATCAGGGCAGCGGGGCACAATATTAATCAGGGCAACACTTGACAATATTAATCAGGACAACAGGGGACAATATTAATCAGGGCAACAGGGGACAATATTAATCAGGGCAGCAGGGGACATTATTAATCAGGACAACACTTGACAATATTAATCAGGACAACAGGGGACAATATTAATCAGGGCAACAGGGGACAATATTAATCAGGACAGCAGTGGACAATATTAATCAGGGCAGCAGGGGACAATATTAATCAGGGCAGCGGGGGACAATATTAATCAGGGCAACACTTGACAATATTAATCAGGACAACAGGGGAAAATATTAATCAGGGCAACAGGGGACAATATTAATCAGGGCAACAGGGGACAATATTAATCAGGACAACAGGGGACAATATTAATCAGGGCAACAGGGGACATTATTAATCAGGGCAACAGGGGACAATATTAATCAGGGCAGCAGGGGACAATATTAATCAGGGCAACAGGGGACATTATTAATCAGGACAACAGGGTACAATATTAATCAGGGCAACAGGGGACATTATTAATCAGGACAACAGGGGTGATTATTAATCAGGGCAACAGGGGGCATTATTAATCAGGGCAACAGGGGACAATATTAATCAGGGCAACAGGGGACATTATTAATCAGGACAACAGGGGACAATATTAATCAGGGCAACAGGGGACAATATTAATCAGGGCAGCAGGGTACATTATTAATCAGGGCAACAGGGGACAATATTAATCAGGACAACAGGGGACATTATTAATCAGGGCAGCAGGGGACAATATTAATCAGGACAACAGGGGACATTATTAATCAGGGCAACAGGGGACAATATTAATCAGGGCAACAGGGGACATTATTAATCAGGACAACAGGGGTCATTATTAATCAGGGCAACAGGGGACAATATTAATCAGGGCAACAGGGGACATTATAAATCAGGACAACAGGGGTCATTATTAATCAGGGCAACAGGGGACAATATTAATCAGGGCAACAGGGGACATTATTAATCAGGACAACAGGGGACATTATTAATCAGGGCAACAGGGGACAATATTAATCAGGGCAACAGGGGACATTATTAATCAGGACAACAGGGGACAATATTAATCAGGGCAACAGGGGACATTATTAATCAGGGCAACAGGGGACATTATTAATCAGGGCAACAGGGGACAATATTAATCAGGGCAGCAGGGGACATTATTAATCAGGGCAACAGGGGACAATATTAATCAGGACAACAGGGGACATTATTAATCAGGGCAACAGGGGACAATATTAATCAGGGCAGCAGGGGACAATATTAATCAGGACAACAGGGGTCATTATTAATCAGGGCAACAGGGGACATTATTAATCAGGACAACAGGGGACATTATTAATCAGGGCAACAGGGGACAATATTAATCAGGGCAACAGGGGACAATATTAATCAGGGCAGCAGGGGACATTATTAATCAGGGCAACAGGGGACAATATTAATCAGGACCGCAGGGGACAATATTAATCAGGGCAGCAGGGGACATTATTAATCAGGGCAACAGGGGACATTATTAATCAGGGCAACAGGGGACAATATTAATCAGGGCAGCAGGGGACATTATTAATCAGGGCAACAGGGGACAATGTTAATCAGGACCGCAGGGGACAATATTAATCAGGGCAGCAGGGGACATTATTAATCAGGGCAGCAGGGGACATTATTAATCAGGGCAGCGGGGGACAATATTAATCAGGGCAACAGGGGACAATATTAATCTGGACAACAGGGGACAATATTAATCAGGGCAACAGGGGACAATATTAATCAGGACAACAGGGGACAATATTAATCAGGGCAACTGGGGACAATATTAATCAGGACCGCAGGGGACAATATTAATCAGGGCAGCAGGGGACATTATTAATCAGGGCAACAGGGGACAATATTAATCAGGGCAGCGGGGGACAATATTAATCAGGACAACAGGGGACAATATTAATCAGGGCAGCAGGGGACATTATTAATCAGGACAATAGGGGACAATATTAATCAGGGCAGCGGGGGACAATATTAATCAGGACAACAGGGGACAATATTAATCAGGACAGCAGGGGACAATATTAATCAGGGCAATAGGGGACATTATTAATCAGGGCAGCGGGGGACAATATTAATCTGGACAACAGGGGACAATATTAATCAGGGCAACAGGGGACAATATTAATCAGGGCAGCAGGGGACATTATTAATCAGGGCAACAGGGGACAATATTAATCAGGACAACAGGGGACAATATTAATCAGGGCAACAGGGGACAATATTAATCAGGGCAGCAGGGGACAATATTAATCAGGACAACAGGGGACAATATTAATCAGGGCAGCAGGGGACATTATTAATCAGGGCAACAGGGGACAATATTAATCAGGGCAACAGGGGACAATATTAATCAGGGCAGCAGGGGACATTATTAATCAGGACAACAGGGGACAATATTAATCAGGGCAGCAGGGGACATTATTAATCAGGGCAACAGGGGACAATATTAATCAGGGCAATAGGGGACAATATTAATCAGGACAACAGGGGACAATATTAATCAGGGCAGCAGGGGACATTATTAATCAGGGCAACAGGGGACAATATTAATCAGGACAACAGGGGACAATATTAATCAGGGCAGCAGGGGACAATATTAATCAGGACAACAGGGGACAATATTAATCAGGGCAGCAGGGGACAATATTAATCAGGGCAACAGGGGACAATATTAATCAGGGCAGCAGGGGACAATATTAATCAGGACAACAGGGGACAATATTAATCAGGGCAGCAGGGGACAATATTAATCAGGGCAACAGGGGACATTATTAATCAGGGCAGCAGGGGACAATATTAATCAGGGCAGCAGGGGATATTATTAATCAGGGCAGCAGGGGACAATATTAATCAGGGCAACAGGGGATATTATTAATCAGGGCAGCAGGGGATATTATTAATCAGGGCAGCAGGGGACAATATTAATCAGGGCAGCAGGGGATATTATTAATCAGGGCAGCAGGGGACAATATTAATCAGGGCAGCAGGGGACATTATTAATCAGGGCAACACGGGACAATATTAATCAGGGCAGCGGGGGACAATATTAATCCGGACAGCAGGGGACAATATTAATCAGGGCAACAGGGGACATTATTAATCAGGGCAACAGGGGACAATATTAATCAGGGCAGCAGGGGACAATATTAATCAGGGCAACAGGGGACTATATTAATCCGGACAGCAGGGGACAATATTAATCAGGGCAACAGGGGACATTATTAATCAGGGCAACAGGGGACAATATTAATCAGGGCAGCAGGGGACATTATTAATCAGGGCAACAGGGGACAATATTAATCAGGGCAGCAGGGGACATTATTAATCAGGGCAACAGGGGACAATATTAATCAGGGCAGCGGGGGACATTATTAATCAGGGCAACAGGGGACATTATTAATCAGGGCAGCAGGGGACAATATTAATCAGGGCAACAGTGGACATTATTAATCAGGGCAACAGAGGACAATATTAATCAGGACAACAGGGGACAATATTAATCAGGGCAGCGGGGGACATTATTAATCAGGGCAGCGGGGGACAATATTAATCAGGGCAGCGGGGGACATTATTAATCAGGGCAACAGGGGACATTATTAATCAGGGCAGCAGGGGACAATATTAATCAGGGCAGCAGTGGACATTATTAATCAGGGCAACAGAGGACAATATTAATCAGGACAACAGGGGACAATATTAATCAGGGCAGCGGGGGACAATATTAATCAGGGCAGCAGGGGACATTATTAATCAGGGCAACAGGGGACAATATTAATCAGGACAACAGGGGACATTATTAATCAGGGCAGCGGGGGACAATATTAATCAGGGCAACAGGGGACAATATTAATCAGGGCAACAGGGGACATTATTAATCAGGGCAGCGGGGGACATTATTAATCAGGGCAACAGGGGACAATATTAATCAGGGCAGCAGGGGACATTATTAATCAGGGCAACAGGGGACAATATTAATCAGGGCAGCAGGGGACATTATTAATCGGGGCAACAGGGGACAATATTAATCAGGGCAGCAGGGGACATTATTAATCAGGGCAACAGGGGTCATTATTAATCAGGGCAACAGGGGACATTATTAATCAGGACAACAGGGGACATTATTAATCAGGGCAACAGGGGACAATATTAATCAGGGCAACAGGGGACATTATTAATCAGGGCAGCGGGGGACATTATTAATCAGGGCAACAGGGGACAATATTAATCAGGGCAGCAGGGGACATTATTAATCAGGGCAACAGGGGACAATATTAATCAGGGCAGCAGGGGACATTATTAATCAGGGCAACAGGGGACATTATTAATCAGGGCAGCAGGGGACATTATTAATCAGCGCAACAGGGGACAATATTAATCAGGGCAGCAGGGGACATTATTAATCAGGGCAACAGGGGACAATGTTAATCAGGACAACAGGGGACAATATTAATCAGCGCAACAGGGGACAATATTAATCAGGGCAGCAGGGGACATTATTAATCAGGGCAGCAGGGGACATTATTAATCAGGACAATAGGGGACAATATTAATCAGGACAACAGGGGACAATATTAATCAGGGCAGCAGGGGACATTATTAATCAGGGCAACAGGGGACAATGTTAATCAGGACAACAGGGGACATTATTAATCAGGGCAGCAGGGGACATTATTAATCAGCGCAACAGGGGACAGTATTAATCAGGGCAGCAGGGGACATTATTATTCAGGGCAACAGGGGACAATATTAATCAGGGCAGCAGGGGACATTATTAATCAGGACAACAGGGGACAATATTAATCAGGGCAGCAGGGGACAATATTAATCAGGGCAGCGGGGGACAATATTAATCAGGACAACAGGGGACAATATTAATCAGGACAGCAGGGGACATTATTAATCAGGGCAACAGGGGACAATAATAATCAGGACAGCAGGGGACATTATTAATCAGGGCAATAGGGGACATTATTAATCAGGACAACACGGGACAATATTAATCAGGGCAACAGGGGACATTATTAATCAGGACAACACGGGACAATATTAATCAGGGCAGCGGGGGACAATATTAATCAGGGCAGCAGGGGACATTATTAATCAGGACAACAGGGGACAATATTAATCAGGGCAGCAGGGGACAATATTAATCAGGGCAGCGGGGGACAATATTAATCAGGACAACAGGGGACAATATTAATCAGGGCAACAGGAGACAATATTAATCAGGGCAGCAGGGGACATTATTAATCAGGACAACACGGGACAATATTAATCAGGGCAACAGGGGACATTATTAATCAGGGCAGCAGGGGACAATATTAATCAGGACAGCAGGGGACAATATTAATCAGGACAACACGGGACAATATTAATCAGGGCAACAGGGGACATTATTAATCAGGACAACACGGGACAATATTAATCAGGGCAGCGGGGGACAATATTAATCTGGACAACAGGGGACAATATTAATCAGGACAACAGGTGACAATATTAATCAGGGCAACAGGGGACAATATTAATCAGGACAACACGGGACAATATTAATCAGGGCAACAGGGGACATTATTAATCAGGGCAGCAGGGGACAATATTAATCAGGACAGCAGGGGACAATATTAATCAGGGCAACAGGGGACAATATTAATCAGGACAACAGGGGACATTATTAATCAGGACAGCAGGGGACATTATTAATCAGGGCAACAGGGGACAATATTAATCAGGGCAGCGGGGCACAATATTAATCAGGGCAACACTTGACAATATTAATCAGGACAACAGGGGACAATATTAATCAGGGCAACAGGGGACAATATTAATCAGGGCAGCAGGGGACATTATTAATCAGGACAACACTTGACAATATTAATCAGGACAACAGGGGACAATATTAATCAGGGCAACAGGGGACAATATTAATCAGGACAGCAGTGGACAATATTAATCAGGGCAGCAGGGGACAATATTAATCAGGGCAGCGGGGGACAATATTAATCAGGGCAACACTTGACAATATTAATCAGGACAACAGGGGAAAATATTAATCAGGGCAACAGGGGACAATATTAATCAGGGCAACAGGGGACAATATTAATCAGGACAACAGGGGACAATATTAATCAGGGCAACAGGGGACATTATTAATCAGGGCAACAGGGGACAATATTAATCAGGGCAGCAGGGGACAATATTAATCAGGGCAACAGGGGACATTATTAATCAGGACAACAGGGTACAATATTAATCAGGGCAACAGGGGACATTATTAATCAGGACAACAGGGGTGATTATTAATCAGGGCAACAGGGGGCATTATTAATCAGGGCAACAGGGGACAATATTAATCAGGGCAACAGGGGACATTATTAATCAGGACAACAGGGGACAATATTAATCAGGGCAACAGGGGACAATATTAATCAGGGCAGCAGGGTACATTATTAATCAGGGCAACAGGGGACAATATTAATCAGGACAACAGGGGACATTATTAATCAGGGCAGCAGGGGACAATATTAATCAGGACAACAGGGGACATTATTAATCAGGGCAACAGGGGACAATATTAATCAGGGCAACAGGGGACATTATTAATCAGGACAACAGGGGTCATTATTAATCAGGGCAACAGGGGACAATATTAATCAGGGCAACAGGGGACATTATAAATCAGGACAACAGGGGTCATTATTAATCAGGGCAACAGGGGACAATATTAATCAGGGCAACAGGGGACATTATTAATCAGGACAACAGGGGACATTATTAATCAGGGCAACAGGGGACAATATTAATCAGGGCAACAGGGGACATTATTAATCAGGACAACAGGGGACAATATTAATCAGGGCAACAGGGGACATTATTAATCAGGGCAACAGGGGACATTATTAATCAGGGCAACAGGGGACAATATTAATCAGGGCAGCAGGGGACATTATTAATCAGGGCAACAGGGGACAATATTAATCAGGACAACAGGGGACATTATTAATCAGGGCAACAGGGGACAATATTAATCAGGGCAGCAGGGGACAATATTAATCAGGACAACAGGGGTCATTATTAATCAGGGCAACAGGGGACATTATTAATCAGGACAACAGGGGACATTATTAATCAGGGCAACAGGGGACAATATTAATCAGGGCAACAGGGGACAATATTAATCAGGGCAGCAGGGGACATTATTAATCAGGGCAACAGGGGACAATATTAATCAGGACCGCAGGGGACAATATTAATCAGGGCAGCAGGGGACATTATTAATCAGGGCAACAGGGGACATTATTAATCAGGGCAACAGGGGACAATATTAATCAGGGCAGCAGGGGACATTATTAATCAGGGCAACAGGGGACAATGTTAATCAGGACCGCAGGGGACAATATTAATCAGGGCAGCAGGGGACATTATTAATCAGGGCAGCAGGGGACATTATTAATCAGGGCAGCGGGGGACAATATTAATCAGGGCAACAGGGGACAATATTAATCTGGACAACAGGGGACAATATTAATCAGGGCAACAGGGGACAATATTAATCAGGACAACAGGGGACAATATTAATCAGGGCAACTGGGGACAATATTAATCAGGACCGCAGGGGACAATATTAATCAGGGCAGCAGGGGACATTATTAATCAGGGCAACAGGGGACAATATTAATCAGGGCAGCGGGGGACAATATTAATCAGGACAACAGGGGACAATATTAATCAGGGCAGCAGGGGACATTATTAATCAGGACAATAGGGGACAATATTAATCAGGGCAGCGGGGGACAATATTAATCAGGACAACAGGGGACAATATTAATCAGGACAGCAGGGGACAATATTAATCAGGGCAATAGGGGACATTATTAATCAGGGCAGCGGGGGACAATATTAATCTGGACAACAGGGGACAATATTAATCAGGGCAACAGGGGACAATATTAATCAGGGCAGCAGGGGACATTATTAATCAGGGCAACAGGGGACAATATTAATCAGGACAACAGGGGACAATATTAATCAGGGCAGCAGGGGACAATATTAATCAGGACAACAGGGGACAATATTAATCAGGGCAGCAGGGGACATTATTAATCAGGGCAACAGGGGACAATATTAATCAGGGCAACAGGGGACAATATTAATCAGGGCAGCAGGGGACATTATTAATCAGGACAACAGGGGACAATATTAATCAGGGCAGCAGGGGACATTATTAATCAGGGCAACAGGGGACAATATTAATCAGGGCAATAGGGGACAATATTAATCAGGACAACAGGGGACAATATTAATCAGGGCAGCAGGGGACATTATTAATCAGGGCAACAGGGGACAATATTAATCAGGACAACAGGGGACAATATTAATCAGGGCAGCAGGGGACAATATTAATCAGGACAACAGGGGACAATATTAATCAGGGCAGCAGGGGACAATATTAATCAGGGCAACAGGGGACAATATTAATCAGGGCAGCAGGGGACAATATTAATCAGGACAACAGGGGACAATATTAATCAGGGCAGCAGGGGATATTATTAATCAGGGCAGCAGGGGACAATATTAATCAGGGCAACAGGGGATATTATTAATCAGGGCAGCAGGGGATATTATTAATCAGGGCAGCAGGGGACAATATTAATCAGGGCAGCAGGGGATATTATTAATCAGGGCAGCAGGGGACAATATTAATCAGGGCAGCAGGGGACATTATTAATCAGGGCAACACGGGACAATATTAATCAGGGCAGCGGGGGACAATATTAATCCGGACAGCAGGGGACAATATTAATCAGGGCAACAGGGGACATTATTAATCAGGGCAACAGGGGACAATATTAATCAGGGCAGCAGGGGACAATATTAATCAGGGCAACAGGGGACTATATTAATCCGGACAGCAGGGGACAATATTAATCAGGGCAACAGGGGACATTATTAATCAGGGCAACAGGGGACAATATTAATCAGGGCAGCAGGGGACATTATTAATCAGGGCAACAGGGGACAATATTAATCAGGGCAGCAGGGGACATTATTAATCAGGGCAACAGGGGACAATATTAATCAGGGCAGCGGGGGACATTATTAATCAGGGCAACAGGGGACATTATTAATCAGGGCAGCAGGGGACAATATTAATCAGGGCAACAGTGGACATTATTAATCAGGGCAACAGAGGACAATATTAATCAGGACAACAGGGGACAATATTAATCAGGGCAGCGGGGGACATTATTAATCAGGGCAGCGGGGGACAATATTAATCAGGGCAGCGGGGGACATTATTAATCAGGGCAACAGGGGACATTATTAATCAGGGCAGCAGGGGACAATATTAATCAGGGCAGCAGTGGACATTATTAATCAGGGCAACAGAGGACAATATTAATCAGGACAACAGGGGACAATATTAATCAGGGCAGCGGGGGACAATATTAATCAGGGCAGCAGGGGACATTATTAATCAGGGCAACAGGGGACAATATTAATCAGGACAACAGGGGACATTATTAATCAGGGCAGCGGGGGACAATATTAATCAGGACAGCAGGGGACATTATTAATCAGGGCAGCGGGGGACAATATTAATCAGGACAGCAGGGGACATTATTAATCAGGGCAGCGGGGGACAATATTAATCAGGGCAACAGGGGACAATATTAATCAGGGCAACAGGGGACATTATTAATCAGGGCAGCAGGGGACAATATTAATCAGGGCAACAGGGGACATTATTAATCAGGGCATCAGGGGACATTATTAATCAGGGCAGCGGGGGACAATATTAATCAGGGCAACAGGGGACATTATTAATCAGGGCAGCAGGGGACATTATTAATCAGGGCAGCGGGGGACAATATTAATCAGGGCAACAGGGGACATTATTAATCAGGGCAACAGGGGACAATATTAATCAGGGCAGCGGGGGACAATATTAATCAGGGCAACAGGGGACATTATTAATCAGGGCAACAGGGGACAATATTAATCAGGGCAGCAGGGGACAATATTAATCAGGGCAACAGGGGACATTATTAATCAGGGCAGCAGGGGACATTATTAATCAGGGCAACGGGGGACATTATTAATCAGGGCAACAGGGGACATTATTAATCAGGGCAGCAGGGGACATTATTAATCAGGGCAGCGGGGGACAATATTAATCAGGGCAGCAGGGGACATTATTAATCAGGGCAGCGGGGGACAATATTAATCAGGGCAGCGGGGGACAATATTAATCAGGACAGCAGGGGACATTATTAATCAGGGCAGCCGGGGACATTATTAATCAGGGCAGCGGGGGACAATATTAATCAGGGCAACAGGGGACATTAATAATCAGGGCAGCAGGGGACATTATTAATCAGGGCAGCGGGGTACAATATTAATCAGGGCAGCAGGGGACATTATTAATCAGGGCAACAGGGGACATTATTAATCAGGACAGCAGGGGACAATATTATTCAGGGCAACAGGGGACATTATTAATGAGGACAGCAGGGGACAATATTAATCAGGGCAACAGGGGACATTATTAATGAGGACAACAGGGGACAATATTATTCAGGGCAGCAGGGGACATTATTAATGAGGACAACAGGGGACAATATTAATCAGGGCAACAGGGGACATTATTAATCAGGGCAACAGAGGACATTATTAATCAGGACAACAGGGGACATTATTAATCAGGGCAACAGGGGACAATATTAATCAGGACAGCAGGGGACATTATTAATCAGGGCAACAGAGGACATTATTAATCAGGGCAGCGGGGGACAATATTAATCTGGACAACAGGGGACAATATTAATCAGGGCAACAGGGGACAATATTAATCAGGGCAGCGGGGGACAATATTAATCAGGACAACAGGGGACAATATTAATCAGGACAGCAGGGGACAATATTAATCAGGGCAATAGGGGACATTATTAATCAGGGCAGCGGGGGACAATATTAATCTGGACAACAGGGGACAATATTAATCAGGGCAACAGGGGACAATATTAATCAGGGCAGCAGGGGACATTATTAATCAGGGCAACAGGGGACAATATTAATCAGGACAACAGGGGACAATATTAATCAGGGCAACAGGGGACAATATTAATCAGGGCAGCAGGGGACAATATTAATCAGGGCAGCAGGGGACATTATTAATCAGGGCAACAGGGGACAATATTAATCAGGACAACAGGGGACAATATTAATCAGGACAACAGGGGACAATATTAATCAGGGCAGCAGGGGACATTATTAATCAGGGCAACAGGGGACAATATTAATCAGGGCAACAGGGGACAATATTAATCAGGGCAGCAGGGGACATTATTAATCAGGACAACAGGGGACAATATTAATCAGGGCAGCAGGGGACATTATTAATCAGGGCAACAGGGGACAATATTAATCAGGGCAATAGGGGACAATATTAATCAGGACAACAGGGGACAATATTAATCAGGGCAGCAGGGGACATTATTAATCAGGGCAACAGGGGACAATATTAATCAGGACAACAGGGGACAATATTAATCAGGGCAGCAGGGGACAATATTAATCAGGACAACAGGGGACAATATTAATCAGGGCAGCAGGGGACAATATTAATCAGGGCAACAGGGGACAATATTAATCAGGGCAGCAGGGGACAATATTAATCAGGACAACAGGGGACAATATTAATCAGGGCAGCAGGGGATATTATTAATCAGGGCAGCAGGGGACAATATTAATCAGGGCAACAGGGGATATTATTAATCAGGGCAGCAGGGGATATTATTAATCAGGGCAGCAGGGGACAATATTAATCAGGGCAGCAGGGGATATTATTAATCAGGGCAGCAGGGGACAATATTAATCAGGGCAGCAGGGGACATTATTAATCAGGGCAACACGGGACAATATTAATCAGGGCAGCGGGGGACAATATTAATCCGGACAGCAGGGGACAATATTAATCAGGGCAACAGGGGACATTATTAATCAGGGCAACAGGGGACAATATTAATCAGGGCAGCAGGGGACAATATTAATCAGGGCAACAGGGGACTATATTAATCCGGACAGCAGGGGACAATATTAATCAGGGCAACAGGGGACATTATTAATCAGGGCAACAGGGGACAATATTAATCAGGGCAGCAGGGGACATTATTAATCAGGGCAACAGGGGACAATATTAATCAGGGCAGCAGGGGACATTATTAATCAGGGCAACAGGGGACAATATTAATCAGGGCAGCGGGGGACATTATTAATCAGGGCAACAGGGGACATTATTAATCAGGGCAGCAGGGGACAATATTAATCAGGGCAACAGTGGACATTATTAATCAGGGCAACAGAGGACAATATTAATCAGGACAACAGGGGACAATATTAATCAGGGCAGCGGGGGACATTATTAATCAGGGCAGCGGGGGACAATATTAATCAGGGCAGCGGGGGACATTATTAATCAGGGCAACAGGGGACATTATTAATCAGGGCAGCAGGGGACAATATTAATCAGGGCAGCAGTGGACATTATTAATCAGGGCAACAGAGGACAATATTAATCAGGACAACAGGGGACAATATTAATCAGGACAACAGGGGACAATATTAATCAGGACAACAGGGGACAATATTAATCAGGGCAGCGGGGGACATTATTAATCAGGGCAGCGGGGGACAATATTAATCAGGGCAGCGGGGGACAATATTAATCAGGGCAGCAGGGGACATTATTAATCAGGGCAACAGGGGACAATATTAATCAGGACAACAGGGGACATTATTAATCAGGGCAGCGGGGGACAATATTAATCAGGACAGCAGGGGACATTATTAATCAGGGCAGCGGGGGACAATATTAATCAGGACAGCAGGGGACATTATTAATCAGGGCAGCGGGGGACAATATTAATCAGGGCAACAGGGGACAATATTAATCAGGGCAACAGGGGACATTATTAATCAGGGCAGCAGGGGACAATATTAATCAGGGCAACAGGGGACATTATTAATCAGGGCATCAGGGGACATTATTAATCAGGGCAGCGGGGGACAATATTAATCAGGGCAACAGGGGACATTATTAATCAGGGCAGCAGGGGACATTATTAATCAGGGCAGCGGGGGACAATATTAATCAGGGCAACAGGGGACATTATTAATCAGGGCAACAGGGGACAATATTAATCAGGGCAGCGGGGGACAATATTAATCAGGGCAACAGGGGACATTATTAATCAGGGCAACAGGGGACAATATTAATCAGGGCAGCAGGGGACAATATTAATCAGGGCAACAGGGGACATTATTAATCAGGGCAGCAGGGGACATTATTAATCAGGGCAACGGGGGACATTATTAATCAGGGCAACAGGGGACATTATTAATCAGGGCAGCAGGGGACATTATTAATCAGGGCAGCGGGGGACAATATTAATCAGGGCAGCAGGGGACATTATTAATCAGGGCAGCGGGGGACAATATTAATCAGGGCAGCGGGGGACAATATTAATCAGGACAGCAGGGGACATTATTAATCAGGGCAGCCGGGGACATTATTAATCAGGGCAGCGGGGGACAATATTAATCAGGGCAACAGGGGACATTAATAATCAGGGCAGCAGGGGACATTATTAATCAGGGCAGCGGGGTACAATATTAATCAGGGCAGCAGGGGACATTATTAATCAGGGCAACAGGGGACATTATTAATCAGGACAGCAGGGGACAATATTATTCAGGGCAACAGGGGACATTATTAATGAGGACAGCAGGGGACAATATTAATCAGGGCAACAGGGGACATTATTAATGAGGACAACAGGGGACAATATTATTCAGGGCAGCAGGGGACATTATTAATGAGGACAACAGGGGACAATATTAATCAGGGCAACAGGGGACATTATTAATCAGGGCAACAGAGGACATTATTAATCAGGACAACAGGGGACATTATTAATCAGGGCAACAGGGGACAATATTAATCAGGACAGCAGGGGACATTATTAATCAGGGCAACAGAGGACATGATTAATCAGGACAACAGGGGACATTATTAATCAGGGCAACAGGGGACAATATTAATCAGGACAGCAGGGGACATTATTAATCAGGGCAACAGAGGACATTATTAATCAGGGCAGCATGGGGTCATTATTAATCAGGGCAACAGGGGACATTATTAATCAGGACAGCAGGGGACAATATTAATCAGGGCAACAGGGGACATGATTAATCAGGACAGCGGCGGACAATATTAATGAGGACAACAGGGGACAATATTAATCAGGGCAACAGGGACATTATTAATCAGGGCAACAGGGGACAATATTAATCAGGACAGCGGGGGACAATATTAATCAGGATAGCAGGGGACAATATTAATCAGGGCAGCAGGGGACAATATTAATCAGGGCAGCAGGGGACAATATTAATCAGGACAGCAGGGGACAATATTAATCAGGGCAGCAGGGGACAATATTAATCAGGACAACAGGGGACAATATTAATCAGGACAACAGGGGACAATATTAATCAGGGCAGCAGGGGACAATATTAATCAGGGCAGCAGGGGACAATATTAATCAGGACAACAGGGGACAATATTAATCAGGGCAACAGGGGACAATATTAATCCGGGCAGCAGGGGACAATATTAATCAGGACAACAGGGGACAATATTAATCAGGGCAGCAGGGGACAATATTAATCAGGACAACAGGGGACAATATTAATCAGGGCAGCAGGGGACAATATTAATCAGGACAACAGGGGACAATATTAATCAGGGCAGCAAGGGGACATTATTAATCAGGGCAACAGGGGACAATATTAATCAGGGCAGCAGGGGACAATATTAATCAGGGCAACAGGGGACAATATTAATCAGGACAGCAGGGGACAATATTAATCAGGGCAACAGGGGACATTATTAATCAGGGCAGCAGGGGACAATATTAATCAGGACAACAGGGGACAATATTAATCAGGGCAACAGGGGACAATATTAATCAGGGCAGCAGGGGACAATATTAATCAGGGCAGCAGGGGACAATATTAATCAGGGCAACAGGGGACAATATTAATCAGGGCAGCAGGGGACATTATTAATCAGGGCAACAGAGGACATTATTAATCAGGGCAGCAGGGGTCATTATTAATCAGGGCAACAGGGGACATTATTAATCAGGACAGCAGGGAACAATATTAATCAGGGCAACAGGGGACAATATTAATCAGGGCAGCAGGGGACAGTATTAATCAGGACAACAGGGGACAATATTAATCAGGGCAGCAAGGGGACATTATTAATCAGGGCAACAGGGGACAATATTAATCAGGGCAGCAGGGGACAATATTAATCAGGGCAACAGGGGACAATATTAATCAGGACAGCAGGGGACAATATTAATCAGGGCAACAGGGGACATTATTAATCAGGGCAGCAGGGGACAATATTAATCAGGACAGCAGGGGACAATATTAATCAGGGCAGCAAGGGGACAATATTAATCAGGGCAACAGGGGACAATATTAATCAGGACAGCAGGGGACAATATTAATCAGGGCAACAGGGGACAATATTAATCAGGGCAGCAGGGGACATTATTAATCAGGGCAACAGAGGACATTATTAATCAGGGCAGCAGGGGTCATTATTAATCAGGGCAACAGGGGACATTATTAATCAGGACAGCAGGGAACAATATTAATCAGGGCAACAGGGGACATTATTAATCAGGACAGCGGCGGACAATATTAATGAGGACAACAGGAGACAATATTAATCAGGGCAACAGGGGACAATATTAATCAGGATAGCGGGGGACAATATTAATCAGGGCAGCAGGGGACAATATTAATCAGGGCAGCAGGGGACAATATTAATCAGGACAACAGGGGACAATATTAATCAGGGCAACAGGGGACAATATTAATCAGGGCAGCAGGGGACATTATTAATCAGGGCAACAGGGGACAATATTAATCAGGGCAGCAGGGGACAATATTAATCAGGGCAGCAGGGGACAATATTAATCAGGACAGCAGGGGACATTATTAATCAGGGCAGCAGGGGACAATATTAATCAGGGCAGCAGGGGACATTATTAATCAGGACAGCAGGGGACATTATTAATCAGGGCAGCAGGGGACAATATTAATCAGGGCAGCTGGGGACAATATTAATCAGGACAACAGGGGACAATATTAATCAGGGCAGCAGGGGACAATATTAATCAGGACAGCAGGGGACATTATTAATCAGGGCAGCGGGGGACAATATTAATCAGGACAGCAGGGGACATTATTAATCAGGGCAGCGGGGGACAATATTAATCAGGGCAGCAGGGGACAATATTAATCAGGGCAACAGGGGACAATATTAATCAGGGCAACAGGGGACATTATTAATCAGGGCAGCAGGGGACAATATTAATCAGGGCAACAGGGGACATTATTAATCAGGGCAGCAGGGGACATTATTAATCAGGGCAGCGGGGGACAATATTAATCAGGGCAACAGGGGACATTATTAATCAGGGCAACAGGGGACATTATTAATCAGGGCAACAGGGGACAATATTAATCAGGGCAACAGGGGACATTATTAATCAGGGCAGCAGGGGACATTATTAATCAGGGCAACAGGGGACATTATAAATCAGGGCAGCAGGGGACATTATTAATCAGGGCAACGGGGGACATTATTAATCAGGGCAGCAGGGGACATTATTAATCAGGGCAGCGGGGGACAATATTAATCAGGGCAACAGGGGACATTATTAATCAGGGCAGCGGGGGACAATATTAATCAGGGCAGCGGGGGACAATATTAATCAGGACAGCGGGGGACATTATTAATCAGGGCAGCCGGGGACATTATTAATCAGGGCAGCGGGGGACAATATTAATCAGGGCAACAGGGGACATTATTAATCAGGGCAGCAGGGGACATTATTAATCAGGGCAGCGGGGTACAATATTAATCAGGACAGCAGGGGACAATATTAATCAGGGCAACAGGGGACAATATTAATCAGGGCAGCAGGGGACAATATTAATCAGGGCAGCAGGGGACAATATTAATCAGGACAACAGGGGACAATATTAATCAGGACAGCAGGGGACAATATTAATCAGGGCAACAGGGGACAATATTAATCAGGGCAGCAGGGGACAATATTAATCAGGACAACAGGGGACAATATTAATCAGGGCAGCAGGGGACATTATTAATCAGGGCAACAGGGGACAATATTAATCAGGGCAACAGGGGACAATATTAATCAGGGCAGCGGGGGACAATATTAATCCGGACAGCAGGGGACAATATTAATCAGGGCAACAGGGGACATTATTAATCAGGGCAACAGGGGACAATATTAATCAGGGCAACAGGGGACAATATTAATCCGGACAGCAGGGGACAATATTAATCAGGGCAACAGGGGACATTATTAATCAGGGCAACAGGGGACAATATTAATCAGGGCAGCAGGGGACATTATTAATCAGGGCAACAGGGGACAATATTAATCAGGGCAGCAGGGGACATTATTAATCAGGGCAACAGGGGACAATATTAATCAGGGCAGCAGGGTACATTATTAATCAGGGCAACAGGGGACAATATTAATCAGGGCAGCGGGGGACATTATTAATCAGGGCAACAGGGGACATTATTAATCAGGGCAGCAGGGGACAATATTAATCAGGGCAGCAGTGGACATTATTAATCAGGGCAGCAGGGGACAATATTAATCAGGGCAACAGGGGACATTATTAATCAGGGCAACAGGGGACAATATTAATCAGGGCAGCAGGGGACAATATTAATCAGGGCAGCAGGGGACAATATTAATCAGGGCAACAGGGGACAATATTAATCAGGGCAGCAGGGGACAATATTAATCAGGGCAGCAGGGGACAATATTAATCAGGGCAACAGGGGACATTATTAATCAGGGCAACAGGGGACAATATTAATCAGGGCAACAGGGGACATTATTAATCAGGGCAACAGGGGACATTATTAATCAGGGCAACAGGGGACAATATTAATCAGGACAACAGGGGACAATATTAATCAGGGCAGCGGGGGACATTATTAATCAGGGCAGCGGGGGACAATATTAATCAGGACAGCAGGGGACATTATTAATCAGGGCAGCGGGGGACAATATTAATCAGGACAGCAGGGGACATTATTAATCAGGGCAGCGGGGGACAATATTAATCAGGGCAGCAGGGGACAATATTAATCAGGGCAACAGGGGACAATATTAATCAGGGCAACAGGGGACATTATTAATCAGGGCAGCAGGGGACATTATTAATCAGGGCAGCGGGGGACAATATTAATCAGGGCAGCAGGGGACAATATTAATCAGGGCAACAGGGGACATTATTAATCATGGCAGCAGGGGACATTATTAATCAGGGCAGCGGGGGACAATATTAATCAGGGCAGCGGGGGACAATATTAATCAGGACAGCAGGGGACATTATTAATCAGGGCAGCCGGGGACATTATTAATCAGGGCAGCGGGGGACAATATTAATCAGGGCAACAGGGGACATTATTAATCAGGGCAGCAGGGGACGTTATTAATCAGGGCAGCGGGGTACAATATTAATCAGGGCAGCAGGGGACATTATTAATCAGGGCAACAGGGGACATTATTAATCAGGACAGCAGGGGACAATATTATTCAGGGCAACAGGGGACATTATTAATGAGGACAGCAGGGGACAATATTAATCAGGGCAACAGGGGACATTATTAATGAGGACAACAGGGGACAATATTAATCAGGGCAACAGGGGACATTATTAATCAGGGCAACAGAGGACATTATTAATCAGGACAACAGGGGACATTATTAATCAGGGCAACAGGGGACAATATTAATCAGGACAGCAGGGGACAATATTAATCAGGGCAACAGGGGACATTATTAATCAGGGCAACAGAGGACATGATTAATCAGGACAACAGGGGACATTATTAATCAGGGCAACAGAGGACATTATTAATCAGGGCAGCAGGGGTCATTATTAATCAGGGCAACAGGGGACATTATTAATCAGGACAGCAGGGGACAATATTAATCAGGGCAACAGGGGACATGATTAATCAGGACAGCGGCGGACAATATTAATGAGGACAACAGGGGACAATATTAATCAGGGCAACAGGGACATTATTAATCAGGGCAACAGGGGACAATATTAATCAGGACAGCGGGGGACAATATTAATCAGGATAGCAGGGGACAATATTAATCAGGGCAGCAGGGGACAATATTAATCAGGGCAACAGGGGACAATATTAATCAGGGCAGCAGGGGACAATATTAATCAGGACAACAGGGGACAATATTAATCAGGGCAGCAGGGGACAATATTAATCAGGACAGCAGGGGACAATATTAATCAGGGCAACACGGGACAATATTAATCAGGGCAGCAGGGGACAATATTAATCAGGGCAACAGGGGACAATATTAATCCGGGCAGCAGGGGACAATATTAATCAGGACAACAGGGGACAATATTAATCAGGGCAGCAGGGGACAATATTAATCAGGACAACAGGGGACAATATTAATCAGGGCAGCAGGGGACAATATTAATCAGGACAACAGGGGACAATATTAATCAGGGCAGCAAGGGGACATTATTAATCAGGGCAACAGGGGACAATATTAATCAGGGCAGCAGGGGACAATATTAATCAGGGCAACAGGGGACAATATTAATCAGGACAGCAGGGGACAATATTAATCAGGGCAACAGGGGACATTATTAATCAGGGCAGCAGGGGACAATATTAATCAGGACAACAGGGGACAATATTAATCAGGGCAACAGGGGACAATATTAATCAGGGCAGCAGGGGACAATATTAATCAGGACAGCAGGGGACAATATTAATCAGGGCAACAGGGGACAATATTAATCAGGGCAGCAGGGGACATTATTAATCAGGGCAACAGGGGACATTATTAATCAGGACAGCAGGGGACAATATTAATCAGGGCAACAGGGGACATTATTAATCAGGACAGCGGCGGACAATATTAATGAGGACAACAGGAGACAATATTAATCAGGGCAACAGGGGACAATATTAATCAGGACAGCGGGGGACAATATTAATCAGGATAGCGGGGGACAATATTAATCAGGGCAGCAGGGGACAATATTAATCAGGGCAACAGGGAACAATATTAATCAGGGCAGCAGGGGACAATATTAATCAGGACAACAGGGGACAATATCAATCAGGGCAGCAGGGGACAATATTAATCAGGGCAACAGGGGACATTATTAATCAGGGCAGCGGGGGACAATATTAATCAGGGCAGCAGGGGACAATATTAATCAGGGCAACAGGGGACATTATTAATCAGGGCAACAGGGGACAATATTAATCAGGGCAGCGGGGGACAATATTAATCAGGGCAACAGGGGACATTATTAATCAGGGCAGCAGGGGACATTATTAATCAGGGCAGCGGGGGACAATATTAATCAGGGCAACAGGGGACATTATTAATCATGGCAGCAGGGGACATTATTAATCAGGGCAGCGGGGGACAATATTAATCAGGACAGCAGGGGACATTATTAATCAGGGCAGCCGGGGACATTATTAATCAGGGCAGCGGGGGACAATATTAATCAGGGCAACAGGGGACATTATTAATCAGGGCAGCAGGGGACATTATTAATCAGGGCAGCGGGGTACAATATTAATCAGGGCAGCAGGGGACATTATTAATCAGGGCAACAGGGGACATTATTAATCAGGACAGCAGGGGACAATATTATTCAGGGCAACAGGGGACATTATTAATGAGGACAGCAGGGGACAATATTAATCAGGGCAACAGGGGACATTATTAATGAGGACAACAGGGGACAATATTATTCAGGGCAGCAGGGGACATTATTAATGAGGACAACAGGGGACAATATTAATCAGGGCAACAGGGGACATTATTAATCAGGGCAACAGGGGACAATATTAATCAGGACAGCAGGGGACATTATTAATCAGGGCAACAGAGGACATGATTAATCAGGACAACAGGGGACATTATTAATCAGGGCAACAGGGGACAATATTAATCAGGACAGCAGGGGACATTATTAATCAGGGCAACAGAGGACATTATTAATCAGGGCAGCAGGGGTCATTATTAATCAGGGCAACAGGGGACATTATTAATCAGGACAGCAGGGGACAATATTAATCAGGGCAACAGGGGACATGATTAATCAGGACAGCGGCGGACAATATTAATGAGGACAACAGGGGACAATATTAATCAGGGCAACAGGGACATTATTAATCAGGGCAACAGGGGACAATATTAATCAGGACAGCGGGGGACAATATTAATCAGGATAGCAGGGGACAATATTAATCAGGGCAGCAGGGGACAATATTAATCAGGGCAACAGGGGACAATATTAATCAGGGCAGCAGGGGACAATATTAATCAGGACAACAGGGGACAATATTAATCAGGGCAGCAGGGGACAATATTAATCAGGGCAACAGGGGACAATATTAATCAGGGCAGCAGGGGACAATATTAATCAGGACAACAGGGGACAATATTAATCAGGGCAGCAAGGGGACATTATTAATCAGGGCAACAGGGGACAATATTAATCAGGGCAGCAGGGGACAATATTAATCAGGGCAACAGGGGACAATATTAATCAGGACAGCAGGGGACAATATTAATCAGGGCAACAGGGGACATTATTAATCAGGACAGCAGGGGACAATATTAATCAGGGCAGCAGGGGACAATATTAATCAGGGCAACAGGGGACAATATTAATCAGGACAGCAGGGGACAATATTAATCAGGATAGCGGGGGACAATATTAATCAGGGCAGCAGGGGACAATATTAATCAGGGCAACAGGGGACAATATTAATCAGGACAGCAGGGGACAATATTAATCAGGGCAACAGGGGACATTATTAATCAGGACAGCAGGGGACAATATTAATCAGGGCAACAGGGGACAATATTAATCAGGACAACAGGGGACAATATTAATCAGGGCAACAGGGGACAATATTAATCAGGGCAGCAGGGGACAATATTAATCAGGGCAACAGGGGACAATATTAATCAGGGCAACAGGGGACAATATTAATCAGGGCAGCAGGGGACATTATTAATCAGGGCAACAGAGGACATTATTAATCAGGGCAGCAGGGGTCATTATTAATCAGGGCAACAGGGGACATTATTAATCAGGACAGCAGGGGACAATATTAATCAGGGCAACAGGGGACATTATTAATCAGGACAGCGGCGGACAATATTAATGAGGACAACAGGAGACAATATTAATCAGGGCAACAGGGGACAATATTAATCAGGACAGCGGGGGACAATATTAATCAGGATAGCGGGGGACAATATTAATCAGGGCAGCAGGGGACAATATTAATCAGGGCAACAGGGAACAATATTAATCAGGGCAGCAGGGGACAATATTAATCAGGACAACAGGGGACAATATCAATCAGGGCAGCAGGGGACATTATTAATCAGGGCAACAGGGGACAATATTAATCAGGGCAGCAGGGGACAATATTAATCAGGGCAACAGGGGACAATATTAATCAGGACAGCAGGGGACAATATTAATCAGGGCAACAGGGGACATTATTAATCAGGGCAGCAGGGGACAATATTAATCAGGGCAACAGGGGACAATATTAATCAGGACAACAGGGGACAATATTAATCAGGGCAGCAGGGGACAATATTAATCAGGACAGCAGGGGACAATATTAATCAGGGCAACAGGGGACAATATTAATCAGGGCAGCAGGGGACAATATTAATCAGGACAACAGGGGACAATATTAATCAGGGCAGCAGGGGATATTATTAATCAGGGCAGCAGGGGACAATATTAATCAGGACAGCAGGGGACATTATTAATCAGGGCAACAGGGGACAATATTAATCAGGGCAACAGGGGACAATATTAATCAGGGCAGCGGGGGACAATATTAATCAGGACAACAGGGGACATTATTAATCAGGGCAGCAGGGGACAATATTAATCAGGGCAACAGGGGACATTATTAATCAGGGCAACAGGGGACAATATTAATCAGGGCAACAGGGGACAATATTAATCAGGACAACAGGGGACAATATTAATCAGGGCAACAGGGGACAATATTAATCAGGGCAACAGGGGACATTATTAATCAGGGCAACAGGGGACATTATTAATCCGGACAGCAGGGGACAATATTAATCAGGGCAACAGGGGACAATATTAATCAGGGCAGCAGGGGACAATATTAATCCGGACAGCAGGGGACAATATTAATCAGGGCAACAGGGGACAATATTAATCAGGGCAGCAGGGGACAATATTAATCCGGACAGCAGGGGACCATATTAATCAGGGCAACAGGGGACATTATTAATCAGGGCAACAGGGGACAATATTAATCACGGCAGCAGGGGACATTATTAATCAGGGCAACAGGGGACAATATTAATCAGGGCAGCAGGGGACATTATTAATCAGGGCAACAGGGGACAATATTAATCAGGGCAGCAGGGGACAATATTAATCAGGGCAGCAGGGTACATTATTAATCAGGGCAGCGGGGGACATTATTAATCAGGGCAACAGGGGACATTATTAATCAGGGCAGTGGGGGACATTATTAATCAGGGCAACAGGGGACAATATTAATCAGGGCAGCAGGGGACATTATTAATCAGGGCAACAGGGGACAATATTAATCAGGGCAGCAGGGGACATTATTAATCAGGGCAACAGGGGACAATATTAATCAGGGCAGCAGGGTACATTATTAATCAGGGCAGCGGGGGACATTATTAATCAGGGCAACAGGGGACATTATTAATCAGGGCAGCAGGGGACAATATTAATCAGGGCAGCAGTGGACAATATTAATCAGGACAACAGGGGACATTATTAATCAGGGCAGCGGGGGACAGTATTAATCAGGGCAACAGGGGACATTATTAATCAGGGCAACAGGGGACAATATTAATCAGGGCAGCGGGGGACAGTATTAATGAGGGCAACAGGGGACATTATTAATCAGGGCAACAGGGGACAATATTAATCAGGGCAACAGGGGACATTATTAATCAGGGCAACAGGGGACAATATTAATCAGGACAGCAGGGGACAATATTAATCAGGGCAACAGGGGACATTATTAATCAGGGCAGCGGGGGACAGTATTAATCAGGGCAACAGGGGACATTATTAATCAGGGCAACAGGGGACAATATTAATCAGGGCAGCGGGGGACAGTATTAATGAGGGCAACAGGGGACATTATTAATCAGGGCAACAGGGGACAATATTAATCAGGGCAGCGGGGGACAGTATTAATCAGGGCAACAGGGTACATTATTAATCAGGACAGCAGGGGACATTATTAATCAGGGCAACAGGGGACAATATTAATCAGGACAGCAGGGGACATTATTAATCAGGGCAGCAGGGGACAATATTAATCAGGACAACAGGGGACAATAATAATCAGGACAACAGGGGACATTAATAATCAGGGCATCAGGGGACAATATTAATCAGGGCAGCAGGGGACAATATTAATCAGGGCAACAGGGGACAATATTAATCAGGGCAGCAGGGGACATTATTAATCAGGGCAACAGGGGACAATATTAATCAGGGCAGCAGGGGACAATATTAATCAGGACAGCAGGGGACAATATTAATCAGGGCAGCAGGGGACAATATTAATCAGGACAACAGGGGACAATATTAATCAGGGCAACAGGGGACAATATTAATCAGGGCAGCAGGGGACATTATTAATCAGGGCAGCAGGGGACAATATTAATCAGTGCAACAAGGGACAATATTAATCAGGACAACAGGGGACAATATTAATCAGAGCAACAGGGGACATTATTAATCAGTGCAACAAGGGACAATATTAATCAGGACAACAGGGGACAATATTAATCAGGGCAACAGGGGACATTATTAATCAGTGCAACAGGGGACATTATTAATCAGGGCAACAGGGGACAATATTAATCAGGGCAACAGGGGACATTATTAATCAGGACAACAGGGGACAATATTAATCAGGGCAACCGGGGACAATATTAATCAGGGCAACAGGGGACATTATTAATCAGGACAGCAGGGGACAATATTAATCAGGGCAACAGGGGACATTATTAATCAGAACAACAGGAGACAATATTAATCAGGACAACAGGGGACATTATTAATCAGGGCAACAGGGGACATTATTAATCAGGGCAACCGGTGGACATTATTAATCAGGACAACAGGGGACAATATTAATCAGGGCAACAGGGGACATTATTAATCAGGACAACAGGGGACATTATTAATCAGGACAACAGGAGACAATATTAATCAGGACAACAGGGGACATTATTAATCAGGACAACAGGGGACATTATTAATCAGGACAACAGGGGACAATATTAATCAGGTCAACAGGGGACATTATTAATCAGGGCAACAGGGGACATTATTAATCAGGACAACAGGAGACAATATTAATCAGGACAACAGGGGACATTATTAATCAGGACAACAGGGGACATTATTAATCAGGGCAACAGGGGACATTATTAATCAGGGCAACCGGTGGACATTATTAATCAGGACAACAGGGGACAATATTAATCAGGGCAACAGGGGTCATTATTAATCAGGACAACAGGGGACAATATTAATCAGGACAACAGGGGACATTATTAATCAGGGCAACAGAGGACAAGATTAATCAGGGCAACAGGGGACAATATTAATCAGGGCAACAGGGGACATTATTAATCAGGGCAACAGGGGACAATATTAATCAGGACAACAGGGGACATTATTAATCAGGGCAACAGGGGACAATATTAATCAGGACAACAGGGGACAAGATTAATCAGGGCAACAGGGGACAATATTAATCAGGACAACAGGGGACAATATTAATCAGGGCAACAGGGGACAATATTAATCAGGACAACAGGGGACAATATTAATCAGGGCAACAGGGGACAATATTAATCAGGACAACAGGGGACAAGATTAATCAGGGCAACAGGGGACAATATTAATCAGGACAACAGGGGACATTATTAATCAGGGCAACAGAGGACAAGATTAATCAGGGCAACAGGGGACAATATTAATCAGGACAACAGGGGACAATATTAATCAGGGCAGCAGGGGACATTATTAATCAGGGCAACAGGGGACAATATTAATCAGGGCAACAGGGGACAATATTAATCAGGACAACAGGGGACAATATTAATCAGGGCAGCAGGGGACATTATTAATCAGGGCAACAGGGGACAATATTAATCAGGGCAGCAGGGGACAATATTAATCAGGGCAACAGGGGACATTATTAATCAGGGCAACAGGGGACAATATTAATCAGGGCAGCAGGTGACATTATTAATCAGGACAACAGGGGACAATATTAATCAGGACAGCGGGGGACAATATTAATCAGGACAACAGGGGACAATATTGATCTGGGCAACAGGGGACAATATTAATCAGTGCAACGGGGACAATATTAATCAGGACAACAGGGGACAATATTAATCAGGACAGCGGGGGACAATATTAATCAGGACAACAGGGGACAATATTGATCTGGGCAACAGGGGACAATATTAATCAGTGCAACGGGGACAATATTAATCAGGACAACAGGGGACATTATTAATCAGGACAACAGGGGACAATATTAATCAGGGCAACAGGGGACATTATTAATCAGGGCAGCAGGGGACAATATTAATCAGGACAGCAGGGGACAATATTAATCAGGGCAGCAGGGGACAATATTAATCAGGGCAACAGGGGACAATATTAATCAGGACAACAGGGGACATTATTAATCAGGACAACAGGGGACAATATTAATCAGGACAACAGGGGACAATATTAATCAGGGCAGCAGGGTACAATATTAATCAGGACAACAGGGGACAATATTAATCAGGGCAACAGGGGACAATATTAATCAGGGCAGCAGGTGACATTATTAATCAGGACAACAGGGGACAATATTAATCAGGACAGCGGGGGACAATATTAATCAGGACAACAGGGGACAATATTGATCTGGGCAACAGGGGACAATATTAATCAGTGCAACGGGGACAATATTAATCAGGACAGCAGGGGACATTATTAATCAGGGCAACTGGGGACAATATTAATCAGGGCAACAGGGGACAATATTAATCAGGACAACAGGGGACAGTATTAATCAGGGCAGCGGGGGACAATATTAATCAGGGCAACAGGGGACAATATTAATCAGGGCAACAGGGGACAGTATTAATCAGGGCAACAGGGGACATTATTAATCAGGGAAGCGGGGGACAATATTAATCAGGGCAACAGGGGACAGTATTAATCAGGGCAACAGGGGACATTATTAATCAGGGCAGCGGGGGACAATATTAATCAGGGCAACAGGGGACAATATTAATCAGGACAGCGGGGGACAAAATTAATCAGGGCAGCAGGGGACATTATTAATCAGGACATCAGGGGACAATATTAATCAGGGCAGCAGGGGACATTATTAATCAGGGCAACAGGGGACAATATTAATCAGGGCAACAGGGGACAATATTAATCAGGACAACAGGGGACAATATTAATCAGGGCAGCGGGGGACAATATTAATCAGGGAAGCAGGGGACAATATTAATCAGGGCAGCAGGGGACAATATTAATCAGGACAACAGGGGACATTATAAATCAGGGCAACAGGGGACAATATTAATCAGGGCAACAGGGGACAATATTAATCAGGGCAGCAGGGGACAATATTAATCAGGGCAGCGGGGGACATTATAAATCAGGACAACAGGGGGCAATATTAATCAGGGCAACAGGGGACAATATTAATCAGGACAACAGCGGACATTATTAATCAGGACAGCAGGGGACAATATTAATCAGGGCAACAGGGGACAATATTAATCAGGACAGCAGGGGACAATATTAATCAGGGCAACAGGGGACAATATTAATCAGGACAGCAGGGGACAGTATTAATCAGGGCAGCAGGGGACAATATTAATCAGGGCAACAGGGGACAATATTAATCAGGACAGCAGGGGACAATATTAATCAGGACAACAGGGGACATTATTAATCAGGACAGCAGGGGACAATATTAATCAGGACAACAGGGGACAATATTAATCAGGGCAACAGGGGACAATATTAATCAGGACAGCAGGGGACAGTATTAATCAGGACAGCAGGGGACAATATTAATCAGGGCAACAGGGGACAATATTAATCAGGACAGCAGGGGACAATTTTAATCAGGGCAACAGGGGACATTATAAATCAGGGCAACAGGGGACAATATTAATCAGGGCAACAGGGGGCAATATTAATCAGGGCAACAGGGGACATTATTAATCAGGGCAACAGGGGACAATATTAATCAGGGCAACAGGGGACATTATTAATCAGGGCAACAGGGGACAATATTAATCAGGGCAACAGGGGACATTATTAATCAGGGCAGCAGGGGACATTATTAATCAGGGCAACAGGGGACAATATTAATCAGGGCAACAGGGGGCAATATTAATCAGGGCAACAGGGGACATTATTAATCAGGGCAACAGGGGACAATATTAATCAGGGCAACAGGGGACATTATTAATCAGGGCAACTGGGGACAATATTAATCAGGGCAACAGGGGACAATAGTTATCAGGGCAACAGGGGACAATATTAATCAGGGCAACAGGGGGCAATATTAATCAGGGCAGCGGGGGACAGTATTAATCAGGGCAACAGGGGACATTATTAATCAGGGCAACAGGGGACAATATTAATCAGGACAACAGGGGACATTATTAATCAGTGCAACAGGGGACAATATTAATCAGGGCAGCGGGGGACAGTATTAATCAGGGCAACAGGGGACATTATTAATCAGGGCAGCAGGGGACAATATTAATCAGGGCAACAGGGGACATTATTAATCAGGGCAACAGGGGACAATATTAATCAGGACAACAGGGGACATTATTAATCAGGGCAACAGGGGACAATATTAATCAGGGCAGCAGGGGACATTATTAATCAGGGCAACAGGGGACAATATTAATCAGGGCAGCAGGGGACAATATTAATCAGGGCAACAGGGGACATTATTAATCAGGGCAACAGGGGACAATATTAATCCGGGCAGCAGGGGACATTATTAATCACGGCAACAGGGGACAATATTAATCAGGGCAACAGGGGACATTATTAATCAGGGCAACAGGGGACAATATTTTTCAGGGCAACAGGGGGCAATATTAATCAGGGCAGCGGGGGACAGTATTAATCAGGGCAACAGGGGACATTATTAATCAGGGGAACAGGGGACAATATTAATCAGGACAACAGGGGACATTATTAATCTGGGCAACAGGGGACAATATTAATCAGGGCAGCGGGGGACAGTGTTAATCAGGGCAACAGGGGACATTATTAATCAGGGCAACAGGGGACAATATTAATCAGGACAACAGGGGACATTATTAATCAGGGCAACAGGGGACAATATTAATCAGGGCAGCAGGGGACAATATTAATCAGGGCAACAGGGGACATTATTAATCAGGGCAACAGGGGACAATATTAATCAGGACAGCAGGGGACAATATTAATCAGGGCAACAGGGGACATTATTAATCAGGGCAACAGGGGACAATATTAATCAGGACAGCAGGGGACAATATTAATCAGGACAGCGGGGGACAGTATTAATCAGGGCAACAGGGGACAATATTAATCAGGGCAACAGGGGACAATATTAATCAGGACAGCAGGGGACAATATTAATCAGGGCAACAGGGGACATTATTAATCAGGGCAGCGGGGGACAGTATTAATGAGGGCAACAGGGGACATTATTAATCAGGGCAACAGGGGACATTATTAATCAGGGCAACAGGGGACAATATTAATCAGGGCAGCGGGGGACAGTATTAATGAGGGCAACAGGGGACATTATTAATCAGGGCAACAGGGGACATTATTAATCAGGGCAGCGGGGGACAGTATTAATCAGGGCAGCAGGGGACAATATTAATCAGGGCAACAGGGGACATGATTAATCAGGGCAGCGGGGGACAGTATTGATCAGGGCAACAGGGGACAATATTAATCAGGGCAACAGGGGAGATTATTAATCAGGGCAACAGGGGACAATATTAATCAGGGCAGCGGGGGACAGTATTAATCAGGGCAACAGGGGACATTATTAATCAGGGCAACAGGGGACAATATTAATCAGGACAACAGGGGACATTATTAATCAGGGCAACAGGGGACATTATTAATCAGGGCAGCGGGGGACAATATTAATCTGGGCAACAGGGGACAATATTAATCAGGGCAGCGGGGGACAATATTAATCTGGGCAACAGGGGATAATATTAATCAGGGCAACAGGGGACAATATTAATCAGGGCAACAGGGGACAATATTATTCAGGACAACAGGGGACAATATTAATCAGGGCAACAGGGGACAATATTAATCAGGACAACAGGGGACAATATTAATCAGGGCAACAGGGTACAATATTAATCAGGGCAACAGGGGACAATATTAATCAGGGCAACAGGGGACATTATTAATCAGGGCAACAGGGGACAATATTATTCAGGACAACAGGGGACATTATTAATCAGGACAACAGGGGACAATATTAATCAGGGCAGCAGGGGACAATATTAATCAGGACAGCAGGGGACAATATTATTCAGGACAACAGGGGATAATATTAATCAGGGCAACAGGGGACAATATTAATCAGTGCAACAGGGGACAATATTATTCAGGACAACAGGGGATAATATTAATCAGGGCAACAGGGGACAATATTAATCAGGACAACAGGGGACAATATTAATCAGGGCAACAGGGGACAATATTAATCAGGACAGCAGGGGACAATATTAATCAGGACAGCAGGGGACAATATTAATCAGGGCAACAGGGGACAATATTAATCAGGGCAACAGGGGACATTATTAATCAGGACAACAGGGGACAATATTAATCAGGGCAGCAGGGGACAATATTAATCAGGACAGCAGGGGACATTATTAATCAGGGCAACAGGGGACAATATTAATCAGGGCAGCGGGGGACAATATTAATCAGGGCAACAGGGGACAATATTAATCAGGGCAGCAGGGGACAATATTATTCAGGACAACAGGGGACAATATTAATCAGGACAACAGGGGACATTATTAATCAGGACAACAGGGGACAATATTAATCAGGGCAGCAGGGGACATTATTAATCAGGACAACAGGGGACAATATTAATCAGGACAACAGGTCACATTATTAATCAGGACAACAGGGGACAATATTAATCAGGGCAGCAGGGGACATTATTAATCAGGGCAACAGGGGACAATATTAATCAGGACAACAGGGGACATTATTAATCTGGACAACAGGGGACAATATTAATCAGGGCAACAGGGGACATTATTAATCAGGGCAGCGGGGGACAATATTAATCAGGGCAACAGGGGACAATATTAATCTGGACAACAGGGGACAATATTAATCAGGGCAGCAGGGGACATTATTAATCAGGGCAGCGGGGGACAATATTAATCAGGGCAACAGGGGACAATATTAATCAGGGCAGCAGGGGACAATATTAATCAGGGCAGCGGGGGACAATATTAATCAGGACAACAGGGGGCAATATTAATCAGGACAACAGGGGACATTATTAATCAGGGCAGCAGGGGACAATATTAAACAGGACAACAGGGGACAATATTAATCAGGGCAGCGGGGGACAATATTAATCAGGGCAATAGGGGACATTATTAATCAGGGCAGCAGGGGACATTATTAATCAGGGCAACAGGGGACATTATTAATCAGGACAGCAGGGGACAGTATTAATCAGGGCAACAGGGGACATTATTAATCAGGACAGCGGGGGACAATATTAATCAGGACAACAGGGGACAATATTAATCAGGGCAACAGGGGACATTATTAATCAGGGCAACAGGGGACAATATTAATCAGGACAGCAGGGGACAATATTAATCAGGACAACGGGGGACAATATTAATCAGGACAACAGGGGACAATATTAATCAGGGCAGCAGGGGACAATATTAATCAGGACAACAGGGGACATTATTAATCAGGGCAACAGGGGACAATATTAATCAGGACAGCAGGGGACAATATTAATCAGGGCAACAGGGGACATTATTAATCAGTGCAGCGGGGGACAGTATTAATGAGGGCAACAGGGGACATTATTAATCAGGGCAACAGGGGACAATATTAATCAGGGCAGCAGGGGACATTATTAATCAGTGCAGCGGGGGACAGTATTAATGAGGGCAACAGGGGACATTATTAATCAGGGCAACAGGGGACAATATTAATCAGGGCAGCGGGGGACAGTATTAATCAGGGCAACAGGGGACATTATTAATCAGGACAGCAGGGGACATTATTAATCAGGGCAACAGGGGACAATATTAATCAGGACAACAGGGGACAATATTAATCAGGGCAGCAGGGGACAATATTAATCAGGACAACAGGGGACAATAATAATCAGGACAACAGGGGACATTATTAATCAGGGCAACAGGGGACAATATTAATCAGGGCAGCAGGGGACAATATTAATCAGGGCAACAGGGGACAATATTAATCAGGGCAGCAGGGGACCTTATTAATCAGGGCAACAGGGGACAATATTAATCAGGGCAACAGGGGACAATATTAATCAGGACAGCAGGGGAAAATATTAATCAGGGCAGCAGGGGACAATATTAATCAGGGCAGCAGGGGATAATATTAATCAGGGCAACAGGGGACAATATTAATCAGGGCAGCAGGGGATAATATTAATCAGGGCAACAGGGGACAATATTAATCAGGGCAGCAGGGGACATTATTAATCAGGACAACAGGGGACATTATTAATCAGTGCAACAGGGGACATTATTAATCAGGACAACAGGGGACATTATTAATCAGGACAACAGGGGACAATATTAATCAGGGCAGCAGGGGACAATATTAATCAGGGCAGCAGGGGACATTATTAATCAGGGCAACAGAGTACAATATTAATCAGGACAACAGGGGACATTATTAATCAGGGCAACAGGGGACAATATTAATCAGGGCAACAGGGGACAATATTAATCAGGACAACAGGGGACATTATTAATCACGGCAACAGGGGACATTATTAATCAGGACAACAGGGGACAATATTAATCAGGACAACAGGGGACAATATTAATCAGGGCAACAGGGGTCATTATTAATCAGGACAACAGGGGACATTATTAATCTGGGCAACAGGGGACAATATTAATCAGGGCAACAGGGGACATTATTAATCAGGGCAACAGGGGACAATATTATAATCAGGACAACAGGGGACATTATTAATCAGGGCAACAGGGGACAATATTAATCAGGACAACAGGGGACATTATTAATCAGGGCAACAGGGGACAATATTAATCAGGGCAACAGGGGACATTATTAATCAGGGCAACAGGGGACATTATTAATCAGGGCAACAGGGGACAATGTTAATCAGGACAACAGGGGACATTATTAATCTGGGCAACAGGGGACAATATTAATCAGGACAACAGGGGACATTATTATAATCAGGACAACAGGGGACATTATTAATCAGGGCAACAGGGGACAATGTTAATCAGGACAACAGGGGACATTATTAATCTGGGCAACAGGGGACAATATTAATCAGGACAACAGGGGACATTATTATAATCAGGGCAACAGGGGACATTATTAATCAGGGCAACAGGGGACAATGTTAATCAGGACAACAGGGGACATTATTAATCTGGGCAACAGGGGACATTATTAATCAGGACAACAGGGGACATTATTAATCAGGGCAACAGGAGACAATATTAATCAGGACAACAGGGGACATTATTAATCAGGACAACAGGGGACATTATTAATCAGGGCAACAGGAGACAATATTAATCAGGGCAACAGGGGACAATATTAATCAGGGCAACAGGGGACATTATTAATCAGGGCAACAGGGGACAAGATTAATCAGGGCAACAGGGGACATTATTAATCTGGGCAACGGGGACAATATTAATCAGGACAACAGGGGACAATATTAATCAGGGCAACAGGGGACATTATTAATCAGGGCAACAGGGGACAATATTAATCAGGGCAACAGGGGACATTATTAATCAGGGCAACAGGGGACAATACTAATCAGGGCAACAGGGGACAATATTAATCAGGACAACAGGGGACATTATTAATTAGGGCAACAGGGGACAATATTAATCAGGACAACAGGGGACAATATTAATCAGGGCAACAGGGGACATTATTAATTAGGGCAACAGGGGACAATATTAATCAGGACAACAGGGGACAATATTAATCAGGGCAACAGGGGACATTATTAATCAGGGCATCAGGGGACAATATTAATCAGGGCAGCAGGGGACAATATTAATCAGGGCAACAGGGGACATTATTAATTAGGGCAACAGGGGACAATATTAATCAGGGCAACAGGGGACAAGATTAATCAGGGCAACAGGGGACATTATTAATTAGGGCAACAGGGGACAATATTAATCAGGGCAACAGGGGACATTATTAATCAGGGCATCAGGGGACAATATTAATCAGGACAACAGGGGACAATATTAATCAGGGCAACAGGGGACAATATTAATCAGGACAACGGGGGACAATATTAATCAGGGCAGCAGGGGACAATATTAATCAGGACAACAGGGGACAATATTAATCAGGACAACAGGGGACATTATTAATCAGGACAACAGGGGACAATATTAATCAGGGCAGCAGGGGACAATATTAATCAGGACAACAGGGGACAATATTAATCAGGACAACAGGGGACATTATTAATCAGGGCAGCAGGGGACAATATTAATCAGGGCAACAGGGGACAATATTAATCAGGACAACAGGGGACAATATTAATCAGGGCAGCAGGGGACAATATTAATCAGGGCAACAGGGGACATTATTAATTAGGGCAACAGGGGACAATATTAATCAGGGCAACAGGGGACAAGATTAATCAGGGCAACAGGGGACATTATTAATTAGGGCAACAGGGGACAATATTAATCAGGGCAACAGGGGACAATATTAATCAGGGCAACAGGGGACATTATTAATCAGGGCATCAGGGGACAATATTAATCAGGACAACAGGGGACAATATTAATCAGGGCAACAGGGGACAATATTAATCAGGACAACGGGGGACAATATTAATCAGGGCAGCAGGGGACAATATTAATCAGGGCAACAGGGGACAATATTAATCAGGACAACAGGGGACATTATTAATCAGGGCAACAGGGGACATTATTAATCAGGGCAACAGGGGACAATATTAATCAGGACAACAGGGGACATTATTAATCAGGGCAACAGGGGACAATATTAATCAGGACAACAGAGGACATTATTAATCAGGGCAACAGGGGACAATATTAATCAGGGCAGCAGGGGACAATATTAATCAGGGCAACAGGGGACAATATTAATCAGGACAACAGAGGACATTATTAATCAGGGCAACAGGGGACAATATTAATCAGGACAACAGAGGACATTATTAATCAGGGCAACAGGGGACAATATTAATCAGGGCAACAGGGGACAATATTAATCAGGACAACAGAGGACATTATTAATCAGGGCAACAGGGGACAATATTAATCAGGACAACAGAGGACAAGATTAATCAGGGCAACAGGGGACAATATTAATCAGGACAACAGAGGACATTATTAATCAGGGCAACAGGGGACAATATTAATCAGGACAACAGAGGACATTATTAATCAGGGCAACAGGGGACAATATTAATCAGGGCAGCGGGGGACAGTATTAATCAGGGCAACAGGGGACAATATTAATCAGGACAACAGGGGACAATATTAATCAGGGCAACAGAGGACATTATTAATCAGGACAACAGAGGACATTATTAATCAGGACAACAGGGGACAATATTAATCAGGACAACAGGGGACAATATTAATCAGGACAACAGAGGACATTATTAATCAGGGCAACAGGGGACAATATTAATCAGGACAACAGGGGACATTATTAATCAGGGCAACAGGGGACAATATTAATCAGGGCAGCAGGGGACAATATTAATCAGGGCAACAGGGGACATTATTAATCAGGGCAACAGGGGACAATATTAATCAGGACAACAGGGGACAATATTAATCAGGACAACAGGGGACATTATTAATCTGGACAACAGGGGACAATATTAATCAGGGCAGCAGGGGACATTATTAATCAGGGCAGCGGGGGACAATATTAATCAGGGCAGCAGGGGACAATATTAATCAGGGCAGCGGGGGACAATATTAATCAGGACAACAGGGGGCAATATTAATCAGGACAACAGGGGACATTATTAATCAGGGCAGCAGGGGACAATATTAAACAGGACAACAGGGGACAATATTAATCAGGGCAGCGGGGGACAATATTAATCAGGGCAGCAGGGGACATTATTAATCAGGGCAACAGGGGACATTATTAATCAGGACAGCAGGGGACAGTATTAATCAGGGCAGAAGGGGACATTATTAATCAGGGCAACAGGGGACAATATTAATCAGGACAACAGGGGACAATATTAATCAGGGCAACAGGGGACATTATTAATCAGGACAGCAGGGGACAGTATTAATCAGGGCAGAAGGGGACATTATTAATCAGGGCAACAGGGGACAATATTAATCAGGACAACAGGGGACAATATTAATCAGGACAACAGGGGACAATATTAATCAGGGCAACAGGGGACAATATTAATCAGGACAACAGAGGACATTATTAATCAGGGCAACAGGGGACAATATTAATCAGGACAACAGAGGACATTATTAATCAGGGCAGCAGGGGACAATATTAATCAGGGCAACAGGGGACATTATTAATCAGGACAACAGAGGACATTATTAATCAGGACAACAGAGGACATTATTAATCAGGGCAACAGGGGACATTATTAATCAGGGCAACAGGGGACAATATTAATCAGGACAACAGGGGACATTATTAATCAGGGCAACAGGGGACATTATTAATCAGGACAGCAGGGGACAATATTAATCAGGACAACAGGGGACAATATTAATCAGGACAACAGAGGACATTATTAATCAGGGCAACAGGGGACAATATTAATCAGGACAACAGGGGACAATATTAATCAGGACAACAGAGGACATTATTAATCAGGGCAACAGGGGACAATATTAATCAGGGCAACAGGGGACAATATTAATCAGGACAACAGGGGACAATATTAATCAGGACAACAGAGGACATTATTAATCAGGGCAACAGGGGACAATATTAATCAGGACAACAGGGGACATTATTAATCAGGGCAACAGGGGACAATATTAATCAGGGCAACAGGGGACATTATTAATCAGTACAACAGGGGACAATATTAATCAGGACAACAGAGGACATTATTAATCAGGGCAACAGGGGACAGTATTAATCAGGACAACAGGGGACATTATTAATCAGGACAACAGAGGACATTATTAATCAGGGCAACAGGGGACAATATTAATCAGGACAACAGAGGACATTATTAATCAGGGCAACAGGGGACAATATTAATCAGGACAACAGAGGACATTATTAATCAGGGCAACAGGGGACAATATTAATCAGGGCAGCGGGGGACAGTATTAATCAGGGCAACAGGGGACAATATTAATCAGGACAACAGGGGACAATATTAATCAGGGCAACAGAGGACATTATTAATCAGGACAACAGAGGACATTATTAATCAGGACAACAGGGGACAATATTAATCAGGACAACAGGGGACAATATTAATCAGGACAACAGAGGACATTATTAATCAGGGCAACAGGGGACAATATTAATCAGGACAACAGGGGACATTATTAATCAGGGCAACAGGGGACAATATTAATCAGGACAACAGGGGACATTATTAATCAGGGCAACAGGGGACAATATTAATCAGGACAACAGGGGACAATATTAATCAGGACAACAGAGGACATTATTAATCAGGGCAACAGGGGACAATATTAATCAGGACAACAGGGGACATTATTAATCAGGGCAACAGGGGACATTATTAATCAGGACAACAGGGGACATTATTAATCAGGACAACAGAGGACATTATTAATCAGGGCAACAGGGGACAATATTAATCAGGACAACAGAGGACATTATTAATCAGGGCAACAGGGGACAATATTAATCAGGACAACAGGGGACAATATTAATCAGGGCAACAGGGGACATTATTAATCAGGACAACAGGGGACATTATTAATCAGGGCAACAGGGGACATTATTAATCAGGACAACAGGGGACAATATTAATCAGGACAACAGAGGACATTATTAATCAGGGCAACAGGGGACAATATTAATCAGGACAACAGGGGACAATATTAATCAGGGCAACAGGGGACATTATTAATCAGGGCAACAGGGGACAATATTAATCAGGACAACATGGGACAATATTAATCAGGGCAGCAGGTGACATTATTAATCAGGACAACAGGGGACATTATTAATCAGGACAACAGGGGACAATATTAATCAGGACAGCAGGGGACAATATTAATCAGGGCAACAGGGGACATTATTAATCAGGACAACAGGAGACAATATTAATCAGGGCAACAGGGGACATTATTAATCAGGACAACAGGGGACAATATTAATCAGGGCAACAGGGGACAATATTAATCAGGACAACAGGGGACAATATTAATCAGGGCAACAGGGGACATTATTAATCAGGACAACAGGGGACAATATTAATCAGGGCAACAGGGGACATTATTAATCAGGACAACAGGGGACAATATTAATCAGGGCAACAGGGGACAATATTAATCAGGACAGCAGGGGACAATATTAATCAGGGCAACAGGGGACATTATTAATCAGGACAACAGGGGACAATATTAATCAGGACAACAGAGGACATTATTAATCAGGGCAACAGGGGACATTATTAATCAGGGCAACAGGGGACAATATTAATCAGGACAACATGGGACAATATTAATCAGGGCAGCAGGTGACATTATTAATCAGGACAACAGGGGACATTATTAATCAGGACAACAGGGGACAATATTAATCAGGACAACAGGGGACAATATTAATCCGGACAGCAGGGGACAATATTAATCAGGGCAACAGGGGACAATATTAATCCGGACAGCAGGGGACAATATTAATCAGGGCAACAGGGGACATTATTAATCAGGGCAACAGGGGACAATATTAATCAGGGCAACAGGGGACAATATTAATCAGGACAACAGGGGACATTATTAATCAGGGCAACAGGGGACAATATTAATCCGGACAGCAGGGGACAATATTAATCAGGGCAACAGGGGACATTATTAATCAGGGCAACAGGGGACAATATTAATCAGGACAACAGTGGACAATATTAATCAGGACAACAGGGGACATTATCAATCAGGACAACAGGGGACATTATTAATCAGGGCAACAGGGGACAATATTAATCAGGACAACACGGGACAATATTAATCAGGGCAACAGGGGACATTATTAATCAGGGCAACAGGGGACATTATTAATCAGGACAGCAGGGGACAATATTAATCCGGGCAGCAGGGGACAATATTAATCAGGACAACACGGGACAATATTAATCAGGACAACAGGGGACAATATTAATCAGGACAACAGGGGACAATATTAATCAGGGCAACAGGGGACATTATTAATCAGGACAACAGGGGACATTATTAATCAGGGCAACAGGGGACAATATTAATCAGGGCAACAGGGGACATTATTAATCAGGGCAGCAGGGGACAATATTAATCAGGACAACAGGGGACATTATTAATCAGGGCAACAGGGGACAATATTAATCAGGACAGCAGGGGACAATATTAATCAGGGCAACAGGGGACATTATTAATCAGGGCAACAGGGGACATTATTAATCAGGGCAACAGGGGACATTATTAATCAGGACAGCAGGGGACAATATTAATCAGGGCAACAGGGGACATTATTAATCAGTGCAGCGGGGGACAGTATTAATCAGGACAGCAGGGGACATTATTAATCAGGGCAACAGGGGAAAATATTAATCAGGGCAACAGGGGACAATATTAATCAGGGCAACAGGGGACATTATTAATCAGGGCAACAGGGGACAATATTAATCAGGGCAGCAGGGGACAATATTAATCAGGACAACAGGGGACAATATTAATCAGGACAGCAGGGGACAATATTAATCAGGACAGCAGGGGACAATATTAATCAGGGCAACAGGGGACATTATTAATCAGTGCAGCGGGGGACAGTATTAATGAGGGCAACAGGGGACATTATTAATCAGGGCAACAGGGGACAATATTAATCAGGGCAGCAGGGGACATTATTAATCAGTGCAGCGGGGGACAGTATTAATGAGGGCAACAGGGGACATTATTAATCAGGGCAACAGGGGACAATATTTATCAGGGCAGCGGGGGACAGTATTAATCAGGGCAACAGGGGACATTATTAATCAGGGCAACAGGGGACAATATTAATCAGGGCAGCAGGGGACAATATTAATCAGGACAGCAGGGGAAAATATTAATCAGGGCAGCAGGGGACAATATTAATCAGGGCAACAGGGGACAATATTAATCAGGGCAGCAGGGGATAATATTAATCAGGGCAACAGGGGAAAATATTAATCAGGACAGCAGGGGACAATATTAATCAGGGCAACAGGGGACAATATTAATCAGGGCAACAGGGGACATTATTAATCACGGCAACAGGGGACATTATTAATCAGGACAACAGGGGACAATATTAATCAGGACAACAGGGGACATTATTAATCAGGACAACAGGGGACAATATTAATCAGGGCAACAGGGGACAATACTAATCAGGGCAACAGGGGACAATATTAATCAGGGCAACAGGGGACATTATTAATCAGGACAACAGGGGACATTATTAATCACGGCAACAGGTGACATTATTAATCAGGACAACAGGGGACAATATTAATCAGGACAACAGGGGACATTATTAATCAGGGCAACAGGGGACATTATGAATCAGGGCAACAGGGGACATTATTAATCACGGCAACAGGGGACATTATTAATCAGGACAACAGGGGACAATATTAATCAGGACAACAGGGGACATTATTAATCAGGACAACAGGGGACAATATTAATCAGGGCAACAGGGGACAATATTAATCAGGGCAACAGGAGACATTATTAATCAGGACAACAGGGGACATTATTAATCACGGCAACAGGTGACATTATTAATCAGGACAACAGGGGACAATATTAATCAGGACAACAGGGGACATTATTAATCAGGGCAACAGGGGACATTATTAATCACGGCAACAGGTGACATTATTAATCAGGACAGCAGGGGACAATATTAATCAGGACAACAGGGGACATTATGAATCAGGGCAACAGGGGACAATATTAATCAGGGCAGCAGGGGACAATATTAATCAGGGCAACAGGTGACATTATTAATCAGGACAACAGGGGACAATATTAATCAGGACAACAGGGGACATTATTAATCAGGACAACAGGGGACAATATTAATCAGGACAACAGGGGACATTATTAATCAGGGCAACAGGGGACAATATTAATCAGGACAACAGGGGACATTATGAATCAGGGCAACAGGGGACAATATTAATCAGGGCAGCAGGGGACAATATTAATCAGGGCAGCAGGGGACATTATTAATCAGGGCAACAGGGGACAATATTAATCAGGACAACAGGGGACATTATTAATCAGGGCAGCGGGGGACAATATTAATCAGGCCAACAGGGGACAATATTAATCAGGGCAACAGGGGACAATATTAATCAGGGCAGCAGGTGACATTATTAATCAGGACAACAGGGGACATTATTAATCAGGGCAGCGGGGGACAATACTAATCAGGGCAACAGGGGACATTATTAATCAGGGCAACAGGGGACAATATTAATCAGGACAACAGGGGACATTATTAATCAGGGCAACAGGGGACAATATTAATCAGGACAACAGGGGACATTATTAATCAGGGCAGCGGGGGACAATACTAATCAGGGCAACAGGGGACATTATGAATCAGGGCAGCAGGGGACAATATTAATCAGGGCAGCAGGGGACATTATGAATCAGGTCAGCAGGGGACAATATTAATCAGGGCAACAGGGGACAATATTAATCAGGGCAACAGGGGACAATATTAATCAGGGCAGCAGGTGACATTATTAATCAGGACAACAGGGGACAATATTAATCAGGGCAGCAGGGGACAATATTGATCTGGGCAACAGGGGACAATATTAATCAGTGCAACAGGGGACAATATTAATCAGGACAACAGGGGACAATATTAATCAGGGCAACAGGGGACATTATTAATCAGGACAACAGTGGACAATATTAATCAGGGCAGCAGGGGACAATATTAATCAGGGCAGCAGGGGACAATATTGATCTGGGCAACAGGGGACAATATTAATCAGTGCAACAGGGGACAATATTAATCAGGACAGCAGGGGACATTATTAATCAGGGCAACAGGGGACAATATTAATCAGTGCAACAGGGTACAATATTAATCAGGGCAACAGGGGACAATATTAATCAGGGCAGCGGGGGACAATATTAATCAGGGCAACAGGGGACAGTATTAATCAGGGCAACGGGGACAATATTAATCAGGGCAGTAGGGGACATTATTAATTAGGACAACAGGGGACAGTATTAATCAGGGCAGCGGGGGACAATATTAATCAGGGCAACAGGGGACAGTATTAATCAGGGCAACAGGGGACATTATTAATCAGGGCAGCGGGGGACAATATTAATCAGGGCAACAGGGGACAGTATTAATCAGGGCAACAGGGGACATTATTAATCAGGGCAGCGGGGGACAATATTAATCAGGGCAACAGGGGACATTATTAATCAGGGCAGCAGGGGACAATATTAATCAGGGCAGCAGGGGACATTATTAATCAGGACAACAGGGGACAATATTAATCAGGACAGCGGGGGACAATATTAATCAGGGCAGCAGGGGACAATATTAATCAGGGCAACAGGGGACAATATTAATCAGGGCAGCAGGGGACATTATTAATCAGGACAACAGGGGACAATATTAATCTGGACAACAGGGGACATTATTAATCAGGGCAGCAGGGGACAATATTAATATGGGCAGCAGGGGACATTATTAATCAGGGCAACAGGGGACATTATTAATCAGGACAACAGGGGACATTATTAATCAGGGCAGCAGGGGACAATATTAATCAGGGCAACAAGGGACAATATTAATCAGGACAACAGGGGACATTATTAATCAGGGCAGCAGGGGACATTATTAATCAGGGCAACAGGGGACAATATTAATCAGGGCAGCGGGGGACAATATTAATCAGGGCAACAGGGGACATTATTAATCAGGACAACAGGGGACATTATTAATCAGGGCAACAGGGGACAATATTAATCAGGACAACAGGGGACATTATTAATCAGGGCAACAGGGGACATTATTAATCAGGGCAGCAGGGGTCATTATTAATCAGGGCAACAGGGGACATTATTAATCAGGACAGCAGGGGACAATATTAATCAGGACAACAGGGGACAATATTAATCAGGCCAGCAGGGGACATTATTAATCAGGGCAACAGGGGACAATATTAATCAGGGCAGCAGGGGACAATATTAATCAGGGCAACAGGGGACAATATTAATCAGGACAACAGGGGACATTATTAATCAGGGCAACAGGGGACAATATTAATCAAGGCAACAGGGGACATTATTAATCAGGGCAGCAGGGGACAATATTAATCAGGGCAACAGGGGACATTATTAATCAGGACAACAGGGGACAATATTAATCAGGGCAGCAGGGGACATTATTAATCAGGGCAACAGGGGACAATATTAATCCGGGCAGCAGGGGACAATATTAATCAGGGCAACAGGGGACAATATTAATCCGGGCAGCAGGGGACATTATTAATCAGGACAGCAGGGGACATTATTAATCAGGACAACAGGGGACAATATTAATCAGGGCAACAGGGGACAATATTAATCAGGACAACAGGGGACAATATTAATCAGGGCAACAGGGGACAATATTAATCAGGGCAGCAGGGGACAATATTAATCAGGGCAACAGGGGACAATATTAATCAGGGCAGCAGGGGACAATATTAATCAGGACAACAGGGGACAATATTAATCAGGGCAGCAGGGGACAATATTAATCAGGACAACAGGGGACAATATTAATCAGGGCAGCAGGGGACAATATTAATCAGGACAGCAGGGGAAAATACTAATCAGGACAGCAGGGGAAAATATTAATCAGGGCAGCAGGGGACATTATTAATCAGGGCAGCAGGGTACAATATTAATCAGGACAGCGGGGGACATTATTAATCAGGACAGCAGGGGACATTATTAATCAGGACAACAGGGGACAATATTAATCAGGACAGCGGGGGACATTATTAATCAGGGCAGCAGGGGACATTATTAATCAGGGCAGCAGGGGACAATATTAATCAGGGCAGCGGGGGACATTATTAATCAGGGCAGCAGGGTACAATATTAATCAGGACAGCGGGGGACATTATTAATCAGGACAGCAGGGGACATTATTAATCAGGGCAGCAGGGGACAATATTAATCAGGGCAGCAGGGGACAATATTAATCAGGGCAGCAGGGGACATTATTAATCAGGGCAGCAGGGGACAATATTAATCAGGGCAGCAGGGAACAATATTAATCAGGACAACAGGGGACAATATTAATCAGGGCAGCCGGGGACATTATTAATCAGGGCAGCAGGGGACAATATTAATCAGGACAGCGGGGGACAATATTAATCAGGGCAGCAGGGGACAATATTAATCAGGGCAGCAGGGGACAATATTAATCAGGACAACAGGGGACAATATTAATCAGGGCAGCCGGGGACATTATTAATCAGGGCAGCAGGGGACAATATTAATCAGGACAACAGGGGACAATATTAATCAGGGCAGCCGGGGACATTATTAATCAGGGCAGCAGGGGACAATATTAATCAGGACAGCGGGGGACAATATTAATCAGGGCAGCAGGGGACAATATTAATCAGGACAACAGGGGACAATATTAATCAGGGCAGCAGGGGACAATATTAATCAGGACAGCGGGGGACATTATTAATCAGGACAACAGGGGACAATATTAATCAGGGCAGCAGGGGACAATATTAATCAGGACAACAGGGGACAATATTAATCAGGGCAGCAGGGGACAATATTAATCAGGACAACAGGGGACAATATTAATCAGGGCAGCAGGGGACAATATTAATCAGGACAACAGGGGACAATGTTAATCAGGACAACAGGGGACAATATTAATCAGGGCAGCAGGGGACATTATTAATCAGGACAACAGGGGACAATATTTATCAGGGCAACAGGGGACATTATTAATCAGGACAACAGGGGACATTATTAATTAGGACAACAGGGGACAATATTAATCAGGACAACAGGGGACAATATTAATCAGGGCAGCAGGGGACAATATTAATCAGGACAACAGGGGACAATATTAATCAGGGCAGCAGGGGACAATATTAATCAGGGCAGCAGGGGACAATATTAATCAGGACAACAGGGGACAATATTAATCAGGGCAACAGGGGACAATATTTATCAGGGCAACAGGGGACATTATTAATCAGGGCAACAGGGGACAATATTAATCAGGGCAACAGGGGACAATATTAATCAGGACAACAGGGGACATTATTAATCAGGACAACAAGGGACAATATTAATCAGGGCAACAAGGGACAATATTAATCAGGACAACAGGGGACATTATTAATCAGGGCAACAGGGGACAATATTAATCAGGGCAACAGGGGACAATATTAATCAGGACAACAGGGGACATTATTAATCAGGGCAACAGGGGACAATATTAATCAGGGCAACAAGGGACAATATTAATCAGGACAACAAGGGACAATATTAATCAGGACAACGGGGGACATTATTAATCAGGACAACAGGGGACATTATTAATCAGGACAACAAGGGACAATATTAATCAGGACAACAGGGGACATTATTAATCAGGGCAACAGGGGACATTATTAATCAGGACAACAAGGGACAATATTAATCAGGACAACAGGGGACATTATTAATCTGGGCAACAGGGGACAATATTAATCAGGACAACAGGGGACATTATTAATCAGGGCAACAAGGGACAATATTAATCAGGGCAACAGGGGACATTATTAATCAGGACAACAAGGGACAATATTAATCAGGGCAACAGGGGACATTATTAATCAGGGCAACAGGGGACAATATTAATCAGGGCAACAGGGGACATTATTAATCAGGGCAGCAGGGGACAATATTAATCAGGACAGCAGGGGACAATATTAATCAGGGCAACAGGGGACATTATTAATCAGGGCAACAGGGGACAATATTAATCAGGGCAGCAGGGGACAATATTAATCAGGACAATAAGGGACAATATTAATCAGGGCAACAGGGGACATTATTAATCAGGACAACAGGGGACATTATTAATCAGGGCAACAGGGGACAATATTAATCAGGGCAACAGGGGACATTATTAATCAGGGCAACAGGGGACAATATTAATCAGGGCAACAGGGGACATTATTAATCAGGGCAACAGGGGACAATATTAATCAGGGCAGCAGGGGACATTATTAATCAGGACAACAGGGGACATTATTAATCAGGACAACAGGGGACAATATTAATCAGGACAACAGGGGACATTATTAATCAGGACAACAGGGGACATTATTAATCAGGGCAACAGGGGTCATTATTAATCAGGGCAACAGGGGACAATATTAATCAGGGCAACAGGGGTCATTATTAATCAGGGCAACAGGGGACAATATTAATCAGGACAACAAGGGACAATATTAATCAGGACAACAGGGGACAATATTAATCAGGGCAACAGGGGACATTATTAATCAGGGCAGCGGGGGACAATATTAATCAGGACAACAGGGGATAATATTAATCAGGACAACAGAGGACATTATTAATCAGGGCAACAGGGGACAATATTAATCAGGACAACAGAGGACATTATTAATCAGGGCAACAGGGGACAATATTAATCAGGACAACAGGGGACATTATTAATCAGGGCAACAGGGGACAATATTAATCAGGGCAACAGGGGACAATATTAATCAGGGCAACAAGGGACAATATTAATCAGGACAACAGGGGACAATATTAATCAGGGCAACAGGGGACATTATTAATCAGGACAACAGAGGACATTATTAATCAGGGCAACAGGGGACAATATTAATCAGGACAACAGAGGACATTATTAATCAGGGCAACAGGGGACAATATTAATCAGGGCAGCGGGGGACAGTATTAATCAGGGCAACAGGGGACAATATTAATCAGGACAACAGGGGACATTATTAATCAGGACAACAGAGGACATTATTAATCAGGGCAACAGGGGACAATATTAATCAGGACAACAGGGGACATTATTAATCAGGACAACAGGGGACAATATTAATCAGGGCAACAGGGGACAATATTAATCAGGACAACAGGGGACATTATTAATCAGGGCAACAGGGGACAATATTAATCAGGACAACAGGGGACATTATTAATCAGGGCAACAGGGGACAATATTAATCAGGACAACAGGGGACATTATTAATCAGGGCAACAGGGGACAATATTAATCAGGACAACAGGGGACAATATTAATCAGGACAACAGGGGACATTATTAATCAGGGCAACAGGGGACAATATTAATCAGGACAACAGGGGACATTATTAATCAGGGCAACAGGGGACAATATTAATCAGGACAACAGGGGACAATATTAATCAGGACAACAGGGGACATTATTAATCAGGACAACAGGGGACAATAATAATCAGGACAACAGAGGACATTATTAATCAGGACAACAGGGGACAATATTAATCAGGACAACAGGGGACAATATTAATCAGGACAACAGAGGACATTATTAATCAGGACAACAGGGGACAATATTAATCAGGACAACAGGGGACATTATTAATCAGGGCAACAGGGGACAATATTAATCAGGACAACAGGGGACATTATTAATCAGGGCAACAGGGGACAATATTAATCAGGGCAACAGGGGACATTATTAATCAGGACAACAGGGGACAATATTAATCAGGACAACAGGGGACATTATTAATCAGGGCAACAGGGGACAAGATTAATCAGGGCAACAGGGGACATTATTAATCAGGACAACAGGGGACATTATTAATCAGGACAACAGGGGACAATATTAATCAGGGCAGCAGGGGACAATATTAATCAGGGCAACAGGGGACAATATTAATCAGGGCAGCAGGGGACATTATTAATCAGGGCAACAGGGGACAATATTAATCAGGGCAGCAGGGGACATTATTAATCAGGGCAACAGGGGACAATATTAATCAGGGCAACAGGGGACATTATTAATCAGGGCAGCAGGGGACATTATTAATCAGGGCAACAGGGGACAATATTAATCAGGGCAGCAGGGGACATTATTAATCAGGGCAACAGGGGACATTATTAATCAGGGCAACAGGGGACAATATTAATCAGGGCAGCAGGGGACAATATTAATCAGGACAGCAGTTGACAATATTAATCAGGGCAACAGGGGACAATATTAATCAGGGCAGCAGGGGACAATATTAATCAGGACAGCAGGGGACAATATTAATCAGGGCAGCAGGGGACAATATTAATCAGGACAGCGGGGGACAATATTAATCAGGGCAACAGGGGACAATATTAATCAGGGCAGCAGGGGACAATATTAATCAGGACAGCAGGGGACAATATTAATCAGGGCAGCAGGGGACATTATTAATCAGGGCAACAGGGGACAATATTAATCAGGACAGCGGGGGACAATATTAATCAGGGCAACAGGGGACAATATTAATCAGGGCAGCAGGGGACAATATTAATCAGGGCAGCAGGGGACATTATTAATCAGGGCAACAGGGGACAATATTAATCAGGGCAACAGGGGACAATATTAATCAGGGCAGCAGGGGACATTATTAATCAGGGCAACAGGGGACAATATTAATCAGGACAGCAGGGGACAATATTAATCAGGGCAGCAGGGGACATTATTAATCAGGGCAACAGGGGACAATATTAATCAGGGCAACAGGGGACAATATTAATCAGGGCAGCAGGGGACATTATTAATCAGGGCAACAGGGGACAATGTTAATCAGGGCAACAGGGGACAATATTAATCAGGGCAACAGGGGACAATATTAATCAGGGCAACAGGGGACAATATTAATCAGGGCAGCAGGGGACATTATTAATCAGGGCAACAGGGGACAATGTTAATCAGGGCAACAGGGGACAATATTAATCAGGGCAGCAGGGGACATTATTAATCAGGGCAACAGGGGACAATGTTAATCAGGGCAACAGGGGACAATATTAATCAGGGCAACAGGGGACATTATTAATCAGGGCAGCAGGGGACATTATTAATCAGGGCAACAGGGGACAATATTAATCAGGGCAGCAGGGGACAATATTAATCAGGGCAGCAGGGGACAATATTAATCAGGGCAGCAGGGGACAATATTAATCAGGGCAGCAGGGGACATTATTAATCAGGGCAACAGGGGACAATATTAATCAGGGCAACAGGGGACAATATTAATCAGGGCAGCAGGGGACATTATTAATCAGGGCAACAGGGGACAATATTAATCAGGGCAACAGGGGACAATATTAATCAGGGCAGCAGGGGACATTATTAATCAGGGCAACAGGGGACAATGTTAATCAGGGCAGCAGGGGACATTATTAATCAGGGCAACAGGGGACATTATTAATCAGGGCAACAGGGGACAGTATTAATCAGGGCAGCAGGGGACATTATTAATCAGGACAACAGGGGACAATATTAATCAGGGCTGCAGGGGACATTATTAATCCGGGCAACAGGGGACAATATTAATCAGGGCAGCAGGGGACAATATTAATCAGGGCAACAGGGGACAGTATTAATCAGGGCAGCGGGGGACAATATTAATCAGGGCAACAGGGGACATTATTAATCAGGGCAACAGGGGACAGTGTTAATCAGGGCAGCGGGGGACAATATTAATCAGGGCAACAGGGGACAATATTAATCAGGGCAACAGGGAACAGTATTAATCAGGGCAGCGGGGGACAATATTAATCAGGGCAAAAGGTGACAATATTAATCAGGGCAACAGGGGAGATTATTAATCAGGGCAACAGGGGACAGTATTAATCAGGGCAGCAGGGGACAATATTAATCAGGGCAGCAGGGGACATTATTAATCAGGACAACAGGGGACAATATTAATCAGTTCTGCAGGGGACATTATTAATCAGGGCAGCAGGGGACAATATTAATCAGGGCAGCAGGGGACATTATTAATCAGGACAACAGGGGACAATATTAATCAGTGCAGCAGGGGACATTATTAATCAGGGCAGCAGGGGACAATATTAATCAGGACAGCAGGGGACAATATTAATCAGGGCAGCAGGGGACATTATTAATCAGGACAACAGGGGACAATATTAATCAGGGCAGCAGTGGACATTATTAATCAGGGCAGCAGGGGACATTATTAATCAGGACAGCAGGGGACAATGTTAATCAGGGCAACAGGGGACATTATTAATCAGGGCAGCAGGGGACAATATTAATCAGGGCAGCAGGGGACATTATTAATCAGGACAACAGGGGACAATATTAATCAGGGCAGCAGGGGACAATATTAATCAGGGCAGCAGTGGACATTATTAATCAGGACAGCAGGGGACAATATTAATTATGGCAACGCGGGACAATATTAATCAGGACAACAGGGGACAATATTAATCAGGGCAGCGGGGGACATTATTAATCAGGGCAACAGGGGACAATATTAATCAGGGCAACAGGGGACATTATTAATCAGGGCAACAGGGGACAATATTAATCAGGGCAGCGGGGGACATTATTAATCAGGGCAACAGGGGACATTATTAATCAGGGCAGCGGGGGACAATATTAATCAGGGCAACAGGGGACATTATTAATCAGGGCAACAGGGGACAATATTAATCAGGGCAACAGGGGACATTATTAATCAGGGCAACAGGGGACAATATTAATCAGGGCAGCGGGGGACATTATTAATCAGGGCAGCAGGGGACAATATTAATCAGGGCAACAGGGGACATTATTAATCAGGGCAACAGGGGACAATATTAATCAGGGCAACAGGGGACATTATTAATCAGGGCAACAGGGGACAATATTAATCAGGGCAACAGGGGACATTATTAATCAGGGCAACAGGGGACAATATTAATCAGGGCAGCGGGGGACATTATTAATCAGGGCAGCAGGGGACAATATTAATCAGGGCAACAGGGGACAATATTAATCAGGGCAGCGGGGGACATTATTAATCAGGGCAACAGGGGACAATATTAATCAGGGCAACACGGGACAATATTAATCAGGGCAACAGGGGACATTATTAATCAGGGCAACAGGGGACAATATTAATCAGGGCAGCGGCGGACATTATTAATCAGGGCAACAGGGGACAATATTAATCAGGGCAACACGGGACAATATTAATCAGGGCAACAGGGGACAATATTAATCAGGCCAACAGGGGACAATATTAATCAGGGCAACAGGGGACAATATTAATCAGGGCAACAGGGGACATTATTAATCAGGGCAACAGGGGACAATATTAATCAGGGCAACACGGGACAATATTAATCAGGGCAGTGGGGGACATTATTAATCAGGGCAACAGGGGACAATATTAATCAGGCCAACAGGGGACAATATTAATCAGTACAGCGGGGGACAATATCTTGTTGAAAACATTTGCAAGAAAGCGTTGACAGTCACTCTCAATGGCAGATCTGGGCATCAGTTGAAGTTCACATCTAAAGGTTGGCCCCTCTGCCAGTTCAGACCTTTATCCATGCTGCACAAGAAGTGTCAGCTCAGAGATTGTACTCGACTCTGAAGTGGCCCTTGACTGGAGAACTTTCTGACTAGTTGTGATGCCCAGTTACCCACTGATCCACAGTTTAACCCCCGTGTTGTGATGCCCAGTTACCCACTGAGCCACAGTTTAACCCCGGCGTTGTGATGCCCAGTTACCCACTGAGCCACAGTTTAACCCCCGTGTTGTGATGCCCAGTTACCCACTGAGCCACAGTTTAACCCCGGCGTTGTGATGCCCAGTTACCCACTGAGCCACAGTTTAACCCCGGCGTTGTGATGCCCAGTTACCCACTGAGCCACAGTTTAACCCCCGTGTTGTGATGCCCAGTTACCCACTGAGCCACAGTTTAACCCCCGTGTTGTGATGCCCAGTTACCCACCGAACCACAGTTTAACCCCCGTGTTGTGATGCCCAGTTACCCACTGAGCCACAGTTTAACCCCTGTGCTGGAACGGAGAAGATGTGGGTGTACCTGATGCCGTTCCCCATCAATGAGATCCTTTATCTTCAACAGTGTAAATTTTTCAAAAAAATGACATTTTTAAGGTTAGGTTACTGTCTGTGGGCCCCCTTCCCAGTCAGTTATTTATATTCAAAGTGGGATGTTAATGGAGACGTGATGGTTTCAACATGGGTCATTAGGTGACTGGAATAATGAATCATGAAACACAATTGATGAAAGGTTAAACAGTCTGTGCAGCTTTTTGATTGTATCATCTTAATTATGCAGACTTCAGGGATCAGGTGATGCTAAAATCTGTTTTCCATTGTGTTTGAATTAACACTAAGATCTTACCTGGGGGCCAATCAGACAGGACAACAAGTCAAGATACCTGACAGGAATTATACTCACAGCTGAGAAAAAAGGAGCATGATGGATTATAAACAGATCGTACCTTCAAAAGGAGCGATGAGATATACAGGAGATCAACAAATGTCAATGAATCATGACATCTCCATTATTCTGGAGCTTGGTTACCTTCCTGTTCAGACAGTGATATGATCCTTGTTAGTTAAGATGTGGAGGTGCCACTGTTGGACCAGGGTGGATAAAGTCAAAAATCACACAACACCAGGTTCTGGTCCAACAGGTTGATTATTTAAAGTAGATTGTGTCTAAGATATAACTAGGAAGTGGGGGGTGACAGTTGGTATCAGCGTGGAGGAAGGTCTACCATGATGGCCCCCAGGAGTCACTGGAACCACAGCCTCCTGTTGGTTTATGTCAATAGGGGAAATGGGGCAGAGTATCAAAGTCTGAAGATAACACAAAATTAGCAAACAATGAGGAGGATATAAGCAGGCTGATGAGATGGCAGAGTCAGACTGGACTCAAAACATTAACACGTTTTCTCCAACCACACAGATGCTCCCAGAGCTGCTGAGGTTCTCCAGCGCGTTCTGTGTTTGTTTCTGAGCAGATAGAAGGGAGATAAATTTAACACAGAGAAGAATAAAGTGACGTTTGTTCGGAGAAATGAGGGAAGGCAATATAAAACAAATGGTGCAGTTCTAAAGGGCTGAATGGCCAGAGAGTGGGCAGGATGTAGAGTCCACTCCCCGAGGGAGTGCGCGGGCGAATGAACACAGTGTATCAGAATTGAGAGAAAGGAAGAGGGCAGAGAAATTGGGCAAAGAGGTTTGTGAGGACCCTAAATGCCAGCGTGATTCAGTTGGGCGGAATGCCCTATCTCTGTGCCATTCCGTGAGCTCCCATTAATGTAAATACCTCTTTGTGATCCAGTGCTGTCATTGTCATTGTGCAGAGACTGCTCAGAGAGACCAGCTCGCTGTGAGGAAGCAGGAACAGCAAATTACAGCCTTTCATCAGGATGGAACTGATCTGATAACAACAGTTAGTAAAGTAAACAATCTGTTTTATTTCTGTAGAAATGAATGAATCTTTACTTGAATATGCCATCACTGTCACAGGAGCTCTGAGGGAAGTGAAATGTGTAACTTTCAGGAAAGACACAGGGACAATGTGTTCCTGAGCTTGACTGGAGCTATTGAGAAGCTTCATCTGTGAACTGGTTAATGATGGGCTGGGGAGTTGTTTGGAACACAATGTGCTGTCAGCTGGGACTCAGTGGGAGGATACTCCAGCCCCTGGGTCAGACAGTCAGGAGGCCAGCTGACCCTGCAGTTCAGCACTGAGCAAATGATAGCCCTTTCGGGTGGGATAGCCACCCTCTCAGATGGATGGTAAAGATCCCACAGCCTGTCAGTGCAGGAAAGCAGGGCAGCTCCCCCCAGTTACCTGGCCAGCATCCCCCAATAACAGACTATCACAGCAATCCCAGCATTGTTACAGTCCAGTAGCATACCTACGCTGGGTCTTCGACCTAAAGCCAGTCTCCTGCCTTTTCCCGAACATCCCTAAGACACCAGTTCAAACCAATATCTCATTATAGGTAAACATGCCGAAAGGTGGAGATGGAAGTGGAGACTGCAGCAGCTGGAGACTAGAGTCAAGATCAGAGTGGTGCTGGAAAAGCACAGCAGGTCAGGCAGCATCCAAGGAGCAAGAAAATCAACATTTCGGGCAAAAGCCCTTCATCAGGAATTCTTAATGAAGGGCTTTTGCCTGAAATGTCCATTCTCCTGCTCCTCGGATGCTGCCTGACCTGCTGTGCTTTTCCAGCACCTCTCTATCTTCACAAACATCCAGAAAGCACTCGCAACAACATCTTACATTTATCTAGCATCTTTGGCACTGATGGATTGACCCACGGTAAATTCAAGGGAATGGAGACAATAGTATTTGACACTGAGTCACAAACAGCAGGTGAGGCATATTGTTGGGGTCATGTGGATTGTCTGCTTCATAGTTCAGGTGCACCAGCCATTGGAGGCTATGGAGTGAGTGAGAGACCTTGAAAAGGAGGCCCACTCCCACCTGAACACACGCAGCAGGGATTATTTGTTAGACAAAGGATCACTGGACCGGAAACGTTAACTCTGCTTTCTTTCCAAGACGCTACTGGATCTGCTGAGTTTCTCCAGCACTTCCTGTTTCTGTTAAAGTTATTTACAGCTCTAGTCAGGCAACACTTTCCACTTGCTCTTTTAGTTGGGCTGAGGTATAAGTACAGGGAGGTAGAAATTCACCATCGCTACTCCCAAAACAAGCAGTCCAGCCCGCGATGCTAACATTACAAAGTGGTGAGTATTGGGGAGGTTCCCACAGAGAGCTGACAATGGCCATTCTGCCAACACCTGCCCATAGGGGGAATTCTGACCCTCATCAGAAATCTAAAAACAATTTCACTGAATCCTGATGGAATATCAGGACGATATGAAACAGCTGGAGAAGGAAAATGTGATGGTGCTGTAAAGAAGGAGGTGCTCAACTTAGCATGCCCATTCTTGGATTCAAGCCCATAGCAGAAACATCTCTATATTTATCTTCCCAAACCCTTTCAGAATTGGAACCCTTCCACACGCTCTCCCCCATTGCCAGTACATCTTGGGAGCCCCTTGTCTTCCTGGAAGCATTGCTCTGATGGGGCATTGGGGGAGGAGGCGGGGCAGATCCAGGGCAGGGTTTGGGCACTGGAATTGGGTGTGACTCTCTCTCTCCTTCTGCATTCACGTTAGACATGAGGAGGATATGGGAGTGATGGAGGGGGTGGATAGCAATGCCCGAATCAACAGGACACCGAGTGTAATCCTGACGCAGAATGAGCAGGAGCGCCTTTATTAAACCACTTTGTCCCTATTTTCCTGGAAACCAATGCAGGGGGGGTATCATTGTCTGTCCCCAAGGCAATAGTTTGGTCAACTCTATTAAACACCGTCCACGCAGGGAGAACCAACCAGAAACACAGCCACCTTTGGAGATGAGCAGTAATGCCCTCCGAAACTTCCAGGTTGAAGTAAAGAGGTGAATCACTTTGGCCAGTGTCACGTGTTTCTCCTTCTGGGTCCGAGCCTCCCTCAGTCTCAGCCCTGTCTCCCACAGGGACCCCTCCCACACACTCAGAAACAAAGGCTGGAACTTCTCAATGGAGAATGTGTACAGGGTCAGTGTGGAACATGCAATTACTCTGATACCAGTTGTCAAATTTCACACCCTAACGTCTAAATAAAGACCAGGTTCTAACACAACAAAATAACCTGTTTTTATATCATACCGAAATACAGCAAAATCTTCCAAGGTATGTTCATCAAACCCACCTGGAGATTTTCAGACAAGCCAATGGTCAAAGGGCTGAAAATGTGTTGCTGGTTAAAGCACAGCAGGTCAGGCAGCATCAGGAATCCTGATGAAGGGCTCCGGCCCGAAACGTCGAATTTCCTGTTCCTTGGATGCTGCCTGACCTGCTGCGCTTTAACCAGCAACACATTTTCAGCTCTGATCTCCAGCATCTGCAGACCTCACTTTTTACTCAATGGTCAAAGGGATCAGGTTTAAGGGGAGAGTTGGACAGAAGTAAAGAGGGGAGTTCATTGGTCATCACCCACCTCTCACTATCGCACAAAGCCAGGCTCTATCCCAACATGTTATGCAGCCCGCTCATCACAGGCTGGAGATTTTCCTCTTGACCATTGCCCCAAACAGCGGCTCAGGAAAATCCAACAGGGGAGCCCTGGGGCAGGGGGAAGAATCTTAAAACTCAATTCAGGGTGATGGCTGGAACTATACAGTCACATAAATGAGGATGCTGATCTGAAACTCTCCCCCACAAAAACTCTCCCCCACAAACATGTACTGAGACTGAGGCCCAGCTGTGGAGTTGATTTTTGTTTGAGGTTAATGTATTTAATGACATGGGACCACATACTAGGTCAGCGTCTGATCGAGAATGCACAGAGAACAGGTTCCAGCATGCCAGCTGCTGAATGGCCTCTGCTTGTTGTTATCTTTTTATCATTGGGCTGGTGTGAATTTGAACAGAACTGTAAAGAAACAGCATCTTAACTGCACCACCCAGTCCTGGAAAGATTATCGGAGATATCTCCAATTAAGCTTCTGAGTGAAGGGAATTTATTCAGTTTCTCCTGTCACCAATAATTGCTCAAAATAAGCTGTCTCGAACTCTTACAGCAATCATCTCATCGGTTTAGGAAAACATATTACAAAAATGATGAACAACTTGTCAGCTTGAAAATGTTTAAAGGAATGGTTGGTGTAATTTGGGTGCTGTCATCTTCGAATCTCTAACCCTATGTTTCTCCCACTATCAATCTTCGAAACAAGACAAGCTATTTCAAATTAAGAAGCTGATTTGAAAATGAAACATCACTCACTTCCTCATGTCTCTCCCCTCACTCCCTCCTCGCCCCCTCTACCATCCACCTCTGCCCCTCTCCTCCCCCTTCCTCTCCACTCCCTTTCCTCCATCCATGATCTCGTTCCCTCTCTTGGTTCCTCACACCTTGCTTCCCGGGCCCCCTCCATCCACCACCTTCTTCACTCCTGTTGTTTCCTCTCTCTTCAGACTTAAACCCTCCCCAGTGTCGAAGCTTAATGAGGCGTTTTGAAGGTGTCATTCTGTGGCTGGGACCAGCTTTCTATCATTTTGAACTCATTCTGAATTGAGTATTACCTCCATGGACTGTGTGTCTCTTTGACTTGGAGGTCCTGATGTTGGACTGGAATTAAAAACCACACAACACCACGTTCTAGTCCAATAGGTTTATTTTTGAAAGCACTAGTTTTCAGAGCACCACTTCCAAATAAACCTGTTGGACAATAACCTGGCCTTGGGTGATTTTTAACTATGTGTTTCTTGGTTAAACCCAAGCTGTGTCAAGTTTTTTTGGAGACTTTGTTGCGATAAACAGTGGTGAGTGTTCTCACTGTTTTCACTAGACTTTCTGCATTGATGACCTACCTCACCAGTATTGGCATCTCTCATTTACAATTCCAGGCCCATCTCATCACACACTGCTCCCTGACTAACTTGCTGCTCTGTGGAAACCTGCTAAAACTCTGACACTGCTTCTAGCTGCACTGTGCTAGCTTAAAAAAATGTCCATCATCTGGACATTGGCAATCCAATGCCCCTCACTGGCAACATAATGGCAGAGCAGGTACAAAGTGACACTGCCCATGGCATAGGACCAGTACAACTGGCCTTCCCTGGTCACTGTTTAACCATCAGGCCAATGAAGAAACCTACCGTCATCGTATGTAGCTTCATGCTGTCTGCATGCCCTCTATCCCAGTGTTACTCTGTCCCACTGTTTGTCACTGCCCAGTGCAGCATCACCATACCCAGGCAAATACTTGAACTGGAAAAGTGAACACAAAAAAACCGAACAGACCCAGAACGAATAAATTCTGAAGATTTCCCAAACATGCAGATCGGATTTCAACCTCACGACTAGAGAATCTCCACAGATTCTGATTGCAGCAGCTCTCATTGATCTTCTGTCTGGCTTGTAGCACCCAACACAAGTGAACTCTGTCATGGACAAGGGCAGCTTCCTCCTCTCCAACATCCTTAGCCTTCTCCGCGTACAACTGCTCTCTTGGCCCAAGTTCCTCAGCATCCAACACATCCACCTTGTTCCCTCCTCCAGTAATACAGAGCCTAGCCAAGCTGATGTGGCACTGTCCATCTGGAGGGTGTCCCACAGCAGAGGAGCCACATCTCCAAGAGCCCTAGACTTTCTGGTATTGACGCCGTGCTCCATATCAGTCACATAATGGTGCCGTCGGAGCCAGGGGTAAACGCTCTGAGTTGTGCCTGAGCTGTTGTTCTGTAAGATAGGATGGATGTTATAGGAATTAATGATTTCATTTTGTTAAAAATGCTAAAATGAACTTTGGGAGTTAAGATAATTTCAAACAATTCCATGACTCAGCCTTTACATTTGATCTTCAGATTCAGCTTCAGATCATCAAATGGTCAATCACCGTCTTTGGCAACGTTTCCATTCATTCCCTTTTCTGATGTAACTGTGCAATGCAGTGAAAGTCTATCATTCAGAATACGAGGCGGGGTGGGTGGGGGGGGTGGGGGGGGGAAGTGGGGTTGAGGGGGTGGTGGGGGGGATCTCCAGCTGAAACCTGCGACTGCAATTGGAGAGTGGCTCGATTGGAACAACTCACTGAATCCCAGGGACACTGGTGGTGGGTTCCTGTTATTTCACCCTCAAAATGGGACCAAGTATTTCTTTCCTCTGAGCCAAGATCAATTCCCACTTCAGACTGAGGGCTAAATGGGAATTCCTGCAAGGATTCTAAACTTGAGTCCACTTCTGCTCAATTTACTTGAGTTTGTTGGGCATTGATGGCTCACCAGACATTGGACACAAACTCAGGCCTTTCAAATAATGGTGGAAAATGCGTTGCTGGTTAAAGCACAGCAGGTCAGGCAGCATCCAAGGATTAGGAAATTCAACGTTTTGGGCATAAGCCCTTCATCAGGAGGGCTTATTCCCGAAACGTCAAATTTCCTAATCCTTGGATGCTGCCTGACCTGCTGTGCTTTAACCAGCAACGCATTTTCAACTGTGATCTCCACCATCTGCAGACCTCATTTTTTATCCTTTCAAATAATGTCACAGTTTGCTACTGATTCCAGAGTCATAGAGATGTACAGCATAGAAACAGACCCTTTGGTCCAACCCGTCCATGCCGACCAGATATCCCAACCCAATCTAGTCCCACCTGTCAGCACCCGGCCCATATCCCTCCAAACCCTTCCTATTCATATACCCATCCAAACGCCTCTTAAATGTTGCAACTGTACCAGCCTCCACCACTTCCTCTGGCAGCTCATTCCATACACGTACCACCCTCTGAGTGAAAAGGTTGCCCCTTAGATCTCTTTTATATCTTTTCCCACTCACCCTAAACCTATGCCATCCAATTCTGGACTCCCTAGCCCCAAGGAAAAGACTTTGCCTATTTACCCTATCCATGCCCCTCATAATTTTGTAAACCTCTATAAGGTCACCCCTCAGCCTCCGACGCTCCAGGGAAAACAGCCCCAGCTTGTTCAGCCTCTCCCTGTAGCTCAGATCCTCCAACCTTGGCAACATCCTTGTAAATCTTTTCTGAACCCTTTCAAGTTTCACAACATCTTTCCGATAGGAAAGAGATCAGAATTGCACGCAGTATTCCAACAGTGGTCTACCCAATGTCCTGTACAGCCGCAGCATGACCTCTCAACTCCTGTACTCAATACTCTGACCAATAAAGGAAAGCATACCAAACACTGCCTTCACTATCCTATCTACCTGCGACTCCACTTTCAAGGAGCTATGAACCTGCACTGCAAGGTCTCTTTGTTCAGCAACACTCCCTAGGACCTTACCATTAAGTGTATAAGTCCTGCTAAGATTTGCTTTCCCAAAATGCAGCACCTCACATTTATCTGAATTAAACTCCATCTGCCACTTCTCAGCCCATTGGCTCATCTGGTCCAGATCCTGTTGTAATCTGAGGTAACCCTCTTTGCTGTACACTACATCTCCAATTTTGGTGTCATCTGCAAACTTACTAACTGTACCTCTTATGCTCACATCCAAATCATTTATGTAAATGACAAAACATAGAGGGCCCAGCACCGATCCTTGTGGATTCTAGATAGATGGCACTTCAGCAAATCTCAGCAGACACTTTAATGCAGCACTGAGGGAGTGGGCACTGTCGGAGGGTCAGTGCTGAGGGAGTGCCGCACTGTCAGAGGGTCATTGCTGAGGGAGTGCTGCACTGTCGGAGTGTCAGTGCTGAGGGAGTGCCGCACTGTTGGAGGGTCAGTGCTGAGGGAGTGCTGCACTGTCAGAGGGTCAGTGCTGAGGGAGTGCCGCACTGTCGGAGGGTCAGTACTGAGGGAGTGCTGCACTGTCAGAGGGTCAGTGCTGAGGGAGTGCCGCACTGTCGGAGGGTCAGTGCTGAGGGAGTGCTGTACTATCAGAGGGTCAGCGCTGAGGGAGTGCCGCACTGTCGGAGGGTCAGTACTGAGGGAGTACTGCACTGTCGGAGGGTCAGTACTGAGGGAGTGCTGCACTGTCGGAGGGTCAGTGCTGAGGGAGTGCTGCACTGTCAGAGGGTCAGTGCTGAGGGAGTGCCGCACTGTCGGAGGGTCAGTACTGAGGGAGTACTGCACTGTCGGAGGGTCAGTACTGAGGGAGTGCTGCACTGTCGGAGGGTCAGTGCTGAGGGAGTGCTGCACTGTCAGAGGGTCAGTGCTGAGGGAGTGCTGTACTGTCAGAAGGTCAGTACTGAGGGAGTGCTGCACTGTCGGAGGGTCAGTGCTGAGGGAGTGCTGCACTGTCAGAGGGTCAGTGCTGAGGGAGTGCCACACTGTCGGAGGGTCAGTACTGAGGGAGTGCTGCACTGTTGGAGGGTCAGTGCTGAGGGAGTGCTGCACTGTCAGAGGGTCAGTACTGAGGGAGTGCTGCACTGTCGGAGGGTCAGTGCTGAGGGAGTGCCGCACTGTCGGAGGGTCAGTGCTGAGGGAGTGCTGCACTGTCAGAGGGTCAGCGCTGAGGGAGTGCTGCACTGTTAGAGGGTCAGTACTGAGGGAGTACTGCACTGTCGGAGGGTCAGTGCTGAGGGAGTGCCGCACTGTCGGAGGGTCAGTCCTGAGGGAGTGCTGTACTGTCAGAAGGTCAGTACTGAGGGAGTGCTGCACTGTCGGAGGGTCAGTACTGAGGGAGTGCTGCACTGTCACAGAGTCAGTGCTGAAGATGGATATGAAGTGACATACAGGTGATCTGTTTCGAATGTGCCTGTCTCCGTATGACTGAGAGCAATTTCACTTTATCTCTCCTCCCAGATTTTGTTTTCTTGAGATCTCTTGTTCCTATGCACAATTGGAAATGATCTGTACAGTTTCTTCTGTGTGACTTGCTTATTCCTTTAATATTTCAAAATAACTTATAGTTTGCATTTGGATAATTTTGCCAATGTAATTTTGTAAAAAATACTGTCGATGTGTCCGGCTGAATGGACACAAAATCAGAAGCTGCAGGTCGGTTTACAGATTGTAGACATTGATATTTCTGCACATGGGCTGCAGCAGCACAGTCTGTCAACTGGGGAAGCAGTGACTGAGGAGTTTAACCCTCTCTTGGCTATGATGGGCACAATCAGAAAGCTCTGAACCCTATTTCAAACCCTATCTCCATCCTTCCTCCCCACCCTCTACCCCTAACTTCTCTTTTCAGTTGTTAAATTCTATCTGTTACTTGTCTGTCCATTTCACCACAGTGTCCATGTTATTCTTAACCTTGTGATTTGCTTCCCCATTGTTTATTACATTTCAGACACTGAGTGAAAGGAGCTTGGAGAGGCCATTCAGTCCACTGGTTCCACTTTGACATTCAATATGACCATGAATGATCTTCTATCTCAGCACTATATTCCCACTCTCTCCATATTGTCTATTCTATAGAAATCTCTGTTTCTCCCACAGTCTCCTCTCAAAGGGAATTCTGCAGGTTCACCAACCTTCTCCACACCTCAGTCCCCATATCCTGAGGTTATGACTCCTTGTTCCGAACCCCCATCAAGGGAAACATCATTCCTGTAATTGGTCTGTTCAGCCCTGTCTGAACTTCATCTGTTTCCCTGAGATCCCCTCTCATTCTTTGAATCTCCATTGAATCCAAGCCCAGTCAGTTCAATCTTTTCTCATGAGACAAAGCTTCCATCCCAGAATGTGGGCAATGGGCCAGATGGCCTGCTTTCACACCAGAGGGAGTCCATGATTTTATGCTTCGATAAATCCTTGTGTTGAATCTACGCTTCACTCCCACTATAGCAAGATTACCTTATCTGGGTAAGGAGATCAACGCTGTCCACAATGTTCTAGGTGTGGTTTCTCCAAAATCCTGGACAGCTGCAGCAACACTCCCTCAAACCCTGTTACAATGAAGGCCAGTTTACAAGTTGTTTGTCTAGCTGCTTGTTGTATCTGCTTCCAGCAATGATCAGTGTACAAGGACACTCAGATCCCTTTAGTACATCAATACTTCCCAATATTTCACCATTTATATAATACTGTCCATTCTGTTTTTCCCAGCAGAGAGGATAATTCCACTCCTCACAATCCCACCTAGTTTTGTGTTGTCAACAGATTGGAAATATTGAATTTAATTTTCTCATCTAAATCATTAACATATATTATGAATAGCTTGATGCCAATCGCTGATCCCTGCAGTACCTCACTTATCATTGTCCTTCCACTCTGAAAATAAGCCCATTGTTCTTACTCCTGTTTCCTGTCTGCTGACCAATTCTCAATCCATTTCTGGTATATTCCTTTTGATCCCCCATGTGCTTTGATTTTTCACAGGAACCTGCTATGTGCAACTTTCTCAAAAGCTGTCAGACAATCCAAATACATCACATCCATTTCTCTCAACTCCTTGATGAGTTACATCCACAACATTCCCCAGGAGATTGGTCCAAAGTGCTTTCCCTTTCAGAACGCCAGGGTGACTTTGTGAAATCTTGTTGGTTTTTTTCTAATTATTCTGTTGTCACATAATTTGGAGTTTCATCCTGCAAACTTAGAAACCCAAGGACAGGTCATTGGGATTTATTCAACAGAGCACTCAACCTAATACTAAATCTTAATGAAACCACTCGCTCCTGTCTGATAAACAGCTCTTCACCATATCCTGTCCCTTAGCTAAATTTGTATCCTTATGGGTTTGTACTTTAAAGTAAGACTTCTATACCTCTCCAATGTCCTGCACAAAAGACTGAGGTCAGGTTACAGCAAAAGAAAGTCACTGAGGAAGTGGCTGTGGTTTTTGACCCAGTCATATGCTTATTTTCTGCTTGATAGACCAAAGTTAAAATGCTCCTCCTTAGTTTTCCATCAGGCAGAAAGTCAATCAGCAGAATCCAGCCTTTAATCCATCTCGATATCACACAGCAACAATATTAATTACCCTGCTCCACCTCAGTGAAGAGACTACGCTCATCAGTTAGTGGCAGATCTTGAATTGTGTGGACATTGAAAGGAAACTTTAATGTGCCATAAATTGTAATAGCTACACATTGCTGCATAAGGTATCATGCTTAATAAAAACTGATTATAATTATTACTCAAACTTTATCTGCATTTGTATTGAGTGTAATCCTGAGGGCTCCATATTGCCTGTAATACCTGGTCTCACTTGAAATTAGGTTTTAAGTGTTTATTTTTCTAATTTAAGATTCACATGATGATTATAAATTACACCTGAAGAATGTGTTTGGTTTGGTCTCATGGTGTACAACATTTTCAAGAACTCACCAACTCCTGGCACCATTTAGCTCCGTGGAACCTTCTGGAAGTTTAATAGTGAATGCTGATTTAACAATTTCAGGGAAACTCCCACTTCCCAGAAACTCTGTGCCACATTTCAAAACATTTTGAATATTTTTGCACAGAGAAGAGAATGGAAACAAACTGGTTTTGAGAGACTTTGTTTAAATTAAAGTGAGTTCAGAGAGGTTTAACACTTTCCTGTTAGGTACGAGGTGCAGAGACAAGAATGAATTTCATTAATAATGACGCAGGTTTTGACATTGTCTTTCTGCAGCACATGAAACAATTTTTCATCGTGTACCATGTATTTGGCCTTTCCATGGGTATTTATATTGATGAAGGAGGGGCGCGGTTTGGAATTTGTCCAGTGGGATTGTTTGAGGTTGGGTGGGGAGGGGAAGGGAAATGGGTTCATGAATCAGCTGACTGTTAAATCACTCCATGAAGATTAAAGAGGATCCACCATTTCATCTAAATTACAAGCAGAGAGAAAAGAATAAAGTGTAAAGGGAACATAGATTGCAGATGTTTCCACATCCCTGTGATAAAACTTCAGCAAATTTAAAATTGACCAATTTACATCATCATGTTACGCATGAGCAAAGGCTTTTCCAAGTAAACTAACATACTAAACACTCTCGGCAGCTTTTTCACAGATTAACAGGAAGCATAACTCTGCAATGGGAAAGAGCAGACTTTTGACAACATTACATCTGGCTAAGAAGACCATGGTCAGAAAATGGTCCTGAAAATAGCAGTCCAACCTTATTCAAAGCTGTGTCACATCTTCATGCTAATTAACAAACACTCGTGCTAATGAGGAGAGTTTAAATTAAGTTGCCAGGAGTAGAAGGAAAGACGGCACTAGAATCAGGAATGGTCAGTGAACAGGTGGAGCTGGAATAACCAAGAAATTAAACCTCTCACAGGTTATGGCACATAAATGTGAGTGCAAGGAGTGTAGTACCTAGGTTTGGTGAATTAACACATGCACATTGCCTTTCGGAATGATGCTGTTATGGCTTGGCTCAAAGAACAAGAATTAAAGACTCCTGAATTCAAGTTTTTCAGGAAAGGAAGATGGTGATATTGGTTAAGGAGCCTATTGCAGTATGGGAAAAAGAGATGTTCCAGGGGGATTGTGGGTAGAGTTGACTTGGCTAAAACTAAAGAGATGCAAATATGTTGTTTCGCTATAAACCATTAACTAGTGAGATGGATGGTGAGGAACAAATCTCCAAGGAAATTACAGTGAGCGGCAAACACCATGGTGTAATTATACTGGAGGTTATTAGTTATCAGGATGTTGACTGGGATCATGGTGGTGTAAGGAACAGTAAGGGGAAAGTGTTCTCAGATTGCTACAGGAAATGCTCCTGAACACAATGTGGATCCGATCCAATGAGAGAAGAGTTCCTGCTGCATCTGTTTGTTGGGAGTGAGCTGGGCCAAGGAAGATCACGTGTGTGGAGGAACATTTAAGAGACATTGATCATCGTAAGGTTTAGGATGACAGTGGAAAAGAACAATGGACAATATCAGGCAGAGAGTTGACTTCGATGGGGAAAGAATGGGACTCATCTGGATGGAGTGGAGCCAAAGGTTGGCAGGAAAAACTGCAGTGAAAAACAAAGGGCTTACGTTTAAAAAAAAGATCATTTTGGATATCACCACTTTCTCAAGAATCACAATCCATAGAGTGTGGAAGCAGGCCATTCAGCCCAATGAGTCACGCTGACCTTCCGAACAGCATCCCACTGAGACTCACATCACTAGCCTATCCCTGAAACCCTGCATTTCCCACGGCTAATCCATGATGTTGTGCCAAACATGACGCCAAATTAAACCATTCCCTTGTGCCTGTCCTTGGTCCATATCTCTCCATTCTTTGTGTGTTTATCTGAAAGCCCCTTAAATGTTCCTATCCTATCTGCCTCCACCAGCACCCCCAGTACCACATTCCAGACCCCTACCACTCTCTGTGTAAAAACAGAACAGGTCCCTCGCATCTCCTTTGAACTTTTCCCTCTCACCTTAAATGCATGCCCCCTAGAATTAGGCATTTCAGCTCTGGGAAAAAGATTCTGACTGTTGACCCTATCTATGCATCTCATAATCTTATAAGTTTCTATTCAGTCTCCCCTCAGCCTCTGCCACTCAGTTTTTTCTAACTTCCCCATATAACTCATGGGCCTTAAAACAGCGTCACAATTCAGTGATTCTGTGCTTGCTGAGGTTCTATCAAACATTATGTTTCAATGGTTTTATAAGAAATTGGATAATAATTACGAAAAGCCCCAAACACATATAATTGATAACACGGTGATTTATACAGGAAACCCGGAAAATTATTTTTTACAAACTGGAGACAAGACGGTTCGGGGAAATGTAAAACTGAGCTACAGGGAATAGGAGAGAAATAGCTAGAGCTTCAATATGTTTGAAAGAATGAGGTAAAAACAATGACTGCAGATGCTGGAAACCAGATTTTGGATTAGTGGTGCTGGAAGAGCACAGCAGTTCAGGCAGCATCCGAGGAGCAGCGAAATCAACGTTTCGGGCAAAAGCCCTTCATCAGGAATAAAGGCAGTGAGCCTGAAGCATGGAGAGATAAGCTAGAGGAGGGTGGGGGTGGGGAGAGAGTAGCATAGAGTACAATGGGTGAGTGGGGGAGGGGTTGAAGGTGATAGGTCAGGGAGGAGAGGGTGGAGTGGATAGGTGGAAAAGGAGCTAGACAGGTAGGACAAGTCCGGACAAGTCATGGAGACAGTGCTGAGCTGGAAGTTTGGAACTAGGGTGAGGTGGGGGAAGGGGAAATGAGGAAACTGTTGAAGTCCACATTGATGCCCTGGGGTTGAAGTGTTCTGAGGCGGAAGATGAGGCGTTCTTCCTCCAGGCATCTGGTGGTGAGGGAGCGGCGGTGAAGGAGGCCCAGGACCTCCATGTCCTTGGCAGAGTGGGAGGGGGAGTTGAAATGTTGGGCCACGGGGCGGTGTGGTTGATTGGTGCGGAATGTCAATTCCACTGACTGAAGTGGTCTGTAAAGTTTAAAGATGTTAAGCATACTTGAAGGCTGTGAGGAGCTGACACAAGCTGATAGTGATGGACGATGATTGGGTTTGCCTTCATTTCAAATGCAAAGGGGTTAGTTCCTTCAAACACCTGCTGTGTCCATCTGCAATTCCAGAGTAACTACTTTCTGAATTCACCAAACAACAACTCTCAAGGAGTCCGTGATTAAAGAGTCTCTGATCTTAATGGTCATGGAATTGGTGATTCCAAAAAGAAGCAACTGCTGTTTCTGTGAAAATGATCAAAAGACAGTTGTCACACCCACCAAAATGAAAGTTTAAGGATATTTAAGAATGATGAGAAACTTCAAGGTAGCTTTTAACTCTATATAGTTTAAATTTTAAAAAAACTCTCTATATCATTGGGCATTGCAGGTTTTGACAGGACAGAAAGGCCCCTATTAACAGAATCTCCAGACCCAATTGGGAGAGGAAAGTATAACAATTATTATAAAGATTAATTGGGCTCTGCAAGTGATTGAACCTATCAACCAGAACTGAAAGTTCAACCATGAACTCTTCGAGCTTCTGTGGATTGTATGTATTTCTCTCGATGAGATTCTTTGTGAGAATGTTGGTGTAAACTCTACTGTTGTGAATCTGCTTTCATGGACTGACCACTTTGATTAGATGTGTATTTGAGTGATTTGCCAATATCTCAAAATTCCTGCTTTCAATCTGAAATAGGTGTGACCTTGGGAGAGAGGAGTGACATTCCCAAAGATGTTTCAGCGGTTGCAAATCTCTCTCTGATTTGAGGTTATGCTTTCAATGTTTACGTTTCCAGTTGTTTACAGTCCATGGATAATTCATTCCCTCTGAAAGAACAGAGCAGTTGGAATATTGTTTAATATGTGATCCATTCAGAATGATTCTCCAGCTGTTCAGTGGTAATATTTTATTTATTATCTTCTGGACTCCAACACTCAAGTGCAATGTTGTACCTCACAGTGGGACAGGAACTATATTTAAGGGATGAGCAGCAGTACCAGTGCAGAGGATCACGGCCTCGTGTGCAGACTGCACCCAATCATTGCACAAATCTGCAATTTACAGAAAGCCTCACCGTTGTGTAACATTTGATTTACCTCGAAATGTGGCCACATGTTGTCCCATGGGAGGAACTAATGTGCAAACATTGCCTCAGATAATATTTGTTTCTGTCTTTCCTTTAATTCTCTCGCCATTGAATGCTGGGCTTTTCTGGTTTTGTTTAGTTCTGTTTAGGAACATTGTAAACATTTAGAGTACAAAATGTACTTTTTGCACATTGAATCTAACATTCCAATAGGCAAAATTTCCAAGGAATTAAAATTGCAAATCTCTGGATGTTATCCCTATGTCTGGAATTGTCCTTTTTTAAATAAGTTAATTATCTGTATTTAGTCTTCCTTCACATTTTCAAACCTATCCCAGCTAGATATTCATTCCCTCATTTTTAAAGTCCCTTCCCACACAGCAACTAACTCTGAGAGAATACATTTATACTTATCTGTAAGTATCTGGTGTGAAGCCTGATTGTTTTGTTTAAATGTCCTTGTTCTCATAATTATATTTTAAATTAGTAATGTGTTATTATTAGTAATAAATAGTAATAGTAATAAATTAGTAATTAGTAATATTAGTAATAGATGGTATTAGTATTAACATTAGCAAATTTGCTGATGATACTAAGCTGGATGGCAGGGTGAAATGTAATGAGGATGTTAGGAGATTACAGGGAGACCTGGACAGGTTAGGTGAGTGGTCAGATGCATGGCAGATGCAGTTTAATGTGGATAACTGTATGGGGCAGGGTGTTCTTGTACACCAGTCAATGAAGGTAAGCATGCAGGTACAGCAGGTAGTGAAGAAGGCTAATAGAATGCTGAAAATGTGTTGCTGGAAAAGCGCAGCAGGTCAGGCAGCATCCAAGGAACAGGAGATTCAACGTTTCGGGCATAAGCCCTTCTTCAGGCTAATGCCCGAAACATCGAATCTCCTGTTCCTTGGATGCTGCCTGACCTGCTGTGCTTTTCCAGCAACACATTTTCAGCTCTGATCTCCAGCATCTGCAGACCTCACTTTCTCCTCCTAATAGCATGCTAGCCTTCATAACAAGAGGGATTGAGTATAGTAGCAAAGAGGTTCTTCTGCAGCTGTACAGGGCCCTGGTGAGACCACACCTGGAGTACTGTGTGCAGTTCTGGTCTCCAAATTTGAGGAATGACATTCTGGCTACTGAGGGAGTGCAGCGTAGGTTCACGAGGTCAATTCCTGGAATGGCAGGATTACCTTACACTGAAAGACTGGAGCAACTTGGCTTGTATACCCTTAAGTTTAGAAGACTGAGGGGGATCTGATTGAGACATATAAGATTATTAAAGATTGGACACTCTGGAGGCAGGAAACATGTTTCCGCTGATGGGTGCTGAACTAGAGAACACAGCTTAAAAATACGGGGTAGACCATTTAGGACAGAGATGAGGAGAAACATCTTCACCCAGAGAGTGGTGGCTGTGTGGAATGCTCTGCCCCAGAGGGCAGTGGAGGCCCAGTCTCTGGATTCATTTCAGAAAGAGTTGGAAAGAGCTCTCAAAGATAGTGGAATCAAGGGTTATGGAGATAAGGCAGGGAGCGGATACTGATTAGGAATGATCAGCCATGATCATATTGAATGGCAGTGCAGGCTCGAAGGGCTGAATGGCCTACTCCAGCACCTATTGTCTATTGTCTATTAACAATTAGCTCATTTTTCTAATAACAGCAATTTTATTATTGCTTTAAAGTCTATTGAAAGACAAGAAAGAATCGACATTTTCCAACAAAGCAGCTAATTCAACATCAAAACATTTTGCCATCCTGTGATTACTGTGTGAATAAACAACATAGATGGACAGAAAATGACCAACCACTCTCACAGCTGGCCCACATCCTAGGACAACAGAACAAAAGCACTACAGCCCTCCCTTCCAATCCTTCCTTCCACCCCTATAGCCTGTGAGAGATTTCAAAAATGTAGATTATAGGGGAGAAAATAGGAACTGAGAAACTCAGCAAGTCAGGCAGTATCTATGGAGAGAGAAACAGACCTTCTGCTTGAAGCTGAATATAACGCCGCTTCAGAGCCATGTGAAACATGAAGTGGTAACTCTTTCTCTTCTTCCACAGAAGCTGCCAGCTCTGCTGATTGTTCTCAGCATTTCCTGTTTTTTTTAATCTAAAACAGACATTGCTGGAGAAACTCAGCAGGTTTGGCAGCATCCAGGGAGAGAAATCAGTACCAACATCTAGGGTCTTCAGGACTGGACACAGGACCTGAAACATTAACTCTGTATTTTTTTCTCTCCACAGATGCTATCAGATCTGCCGAGTTCTCCAAGAATGTCTGTTTTTGTTTCAAATTTCCAGCAAGCAGTCCAGGATTCACATGAATGACCTAATCCTATAGCCTCGATGTGAAGTGATCCCAGATCTTGAAATATCTTTATGTCTCAATCCCAATTTCACAATTTTAACTTGTTCTCCAACCTGAAGGTTAAGGGTTTATACTGTGGTGCACTCTGTTAATAGTAAGCATGAGAATACACCAGCAGACAGAGTCTGGTTCATGAGGTGCAGGTCCTGGACAGTGCTGAGCTTTGTTGTAGTGAGCAGTATTCCCTCACACTTTGGATTTCCATCATGGAGAAAGACAGTTTGATCATTTCAGAAAGTGAATTATTCAGTGTTGAATTCCCAGTCTCTGACTTGCCCTAACATCTACATTGATGTGATTAGTCCAGTTGAGTTTTGAGTCAATGGTAAAACCTCCAGGATGTTGATGACAGACTCTCTGCAATGGTAATGTTCCCTCTCCGCTGTGTGAACTTGGGGAACTCAGTTTCAGGATTGTAAGTAAGCCATTTAGAACTGAGATGGAGACTCAGAGGCTGGTGTCTTGAACCATAGAGTTACATAACATGGAAACACACCATTCAATGGGCGGCATGGTGGCACAGTGGTTAGCACTGCTGCCTCACAGCGCCTGAGATCCGGGTTCAATTCCCGACTCAGGCGACTGACTGTGTGGAGTTTGCATGTTCTCCCTGTGTCTGCGTGGGTTTCCTCCGGGTGCTCCGGTTTCCTCCCACAGTCCAAAGATGTGCGGGTCAGGTGAATTGGCCATGCTAAATTGCCCGTAGTGTTAGGTAAGGGGTAAATGTAGGGGTATGGGTGGGTTGCGCTTTGGCGGGTCGGTGTGGACTTGTTGGGCCGAAGGGCCTGTTTCCACACTGTAAGTAATCTAATCTAATCAATCCAACTCATCCATGCTGACCAAACTAATCTAGTCCCACCTGCCGACACTTGGCCCAGATGTCTCCAAACCTTTCCTCTTCATGTACCCATCCAAACGTCTTTTAAATGTTGGAACAGTACCACACTCTGTTGCCCTCATCCTTTTTAAATCTTTCCCTTCTCATGTTAAAAATATATCCCCTAGTTTTGAACTGCCCCACCTTCAGGAAAAGATCTTTGCTATTCACCTTTTCCATGCCCCTCATAGTTTTAAAAACCTCTATAAAGTCACCCCTCAACCTCCTAAACATCAGTGAAAAATCTCCCAATCTATCCAGCCTATCCTTAGAACCAAACCCTCCATTCCCAGCAATATCCTGGTAAATCATCTCTGAACCCTCTCCAATTTAATAATACCCTTCCTGTAGCAGGGTGCCGGCACACAGTATTCCAGAGGAGGAATACTGTGGTATTCCTCACTAAGGTCATGTACAACCTCAACATGACGTCCCAACTCCTTTACTCAAAGGTCAGAGCGATGAAGGCCAGCGTGCTAAACACCTTCTTAACCACCCTGTCTACATGTGACTCAAATTTTAAATTATGTGGCTGAACCCTGAGGTGTCTTTGTTTGATACCCCTACCCAGGGCCCCACCATTCACTGTGTAAGTCCTACCCTTGTTAGTTTTACCAAAATGCAATACTTTGAATTTATCCAAATTAAACTCCATCTGCCACTTCTCAGCCCATTGACCCAATTGATCAAGATCTCATAGTAATATTAGATAACCTTCTTCACTGCCAATTTTGGTGTCATCCACAAACTTACTAAACATACCTCTTATACTCTTATCCAAATCAGTTACATAAATGGGACAGAAAAGTGAACCCAGCATTGATTCCTGCGACACATCGCTGGTCACAGGCCTCCAGTCTGAAAACCACCCTCCACCCACCACCCTCTGTCTCCTACCATAAAGCCAATTTTGGATCCAGTTGGCAAGTTCACCCTGAATCCCATGTGGTCTAACTTTATTCAATAGCTGAAAATGTGCTGCTGGTTAAAGCACAGCAGGTTAGGCAGCATCCTAGGAACAGGAAATTCGACGTTTCGGGCCAGAGCCCTTCATCTGGCCCGAAATGTTGAATTTCCTGTTCCTTGGATGCTGCCTAACCTGCTGTGCTTTAACCAGCAACACATTTTCAGCTCTGATCTCCAGCATCTGCAGACCTCACTTTTAACTTTATTCAATAGTCTATCATGTGGAACCTTGTC